>NC_056747.1:1197134416-1197316916 GCF_019279795.1 Protopterus annectens | reverse complement strand
TTCCCCTGAGAGAAACAAGCAGGCATTACAGCTTCATTCTTGTCACCCTTCTCCAATTCCTCCAGCACCTGGGCCACTAATCATACCCAGGTCATAGTTGGGGCTTTATTACTCTGTGCTACAAAACTGGCACTCTGTCCTCAGATTTCTTGGAATAGAAGCAGACTGTCCTTTTCAGAGGGCACAAAAAGATCTTCATTCCTATGAAATAAGACCAGAGATTTTATTTCTGCCTCTTTGTACATCCAAAGGGAATGGAAGACCGACTTTCTTATCCTTGACCTCAGCAACTTTATTGAGCACTTACACTTCATCATTTTCTGTATGATTACTATCCAGAAGTCTTACCCCTGATGGTGCAGGTGAATATGGTTAGTGATTTTTGTACATCATTGTCTGGACTCCAATTCAGAAATGTTTATTTAATAATTTTACAGTTAGGTGAGCTAGTTTGCAAACGCTCCTTTTTGGTCACATATCTTGTTTCTTTCTTTCATTCTTTCTAAGTTGAGGTGTGCCACATAGAAGGATTTCCTGACTCTTGTGGCAATGTGGTTATTGAAGGTGAGACCACTGTCCACCTGTGTCCCTAAGTCTCTTATCACACTTTTGGTGTTTATTATACTGCCACCTATGTGGTAATTCACGGGTGCATGTTTTTTTCCCAAAGGGGATAACTATACATTTCTTGGCATTGAGCTTGAGCCCATGGCTCTGGCACCAAGCATCTCTTTCTGTAAGGCCCTTTTGTAGAATATCCACATAATTTGGGGATTCAATAATGGCTCCCAGTTTGCAGTCATCTGCAAACTTTGTTAGCCAGAGTGCCTTAGTGTTGGCCTGTACTTCAGAGAAGTAGATGCCAAACAAGAGCGGTCCCAGGACTGAACCCTGAGGTACTCCACTTGTCTGGAGCTGGATTTGGAGTCTGCTACTTTTGCAGTCTGGGTTCTGTCAGTAAGCCAGTTGGCAACCCATCGAGTGGCATAGGGATTAATGCCCAGCTTAGTAAGTTTATGTATGATTTCAGAGTGGGGGATGGTGTCGAAGGCCTTGAGAAGGTCCAGATAGGCTGTATGGACCAACTTACCCTTGTCCATGGCTCTGGAGACTAACTCGAAGAAGTCAATCAGGTTCAGAAGACAAGATCGGCCCTTCACGAACCCAAAATGCGTGGGGTCCAGTGTTTGAAGGTTGCCAATGTCTTTATAAGTTCCATGATAATACATTCCATGGCCTTGCAGATCAGGCTCGTCAGACTGATGGGGTAGTTCCTGGGATCCAAGATGGATCCCCCCTTGTGGAGTGGGATAACCATAGCTGTGCACCACTCAGTGGCCACGAAGCCTGAGATGAGGCTATGATTAAACATGACACTTAGGTGAGGTGCCAGTTCATTTTGTAGTTCATATAGTACACAGCCTGGGATGTTGTCTGGTCCCATGGATGCTGTATTCTTAGCTTTGGAGAGTGCGTTTTTTACCTGTGTGGCCATTATTACCAGAATTTGACAATCTTTCGTTATTAAGATAGGCCCTTTAGGGGGTAAAGTTTGCACTGAATCGATCTGCCAGGATATTGGCAATATTCTTGGGATCAGTATATTTAATGTCATTCTGTTGTAGCGCAGAGCAGGTCTGAGCATTGCCATTTAGATTCTTGACATAGCTATGGAATGCCTTGTGGTTGTCTTTGAAATCCTTGGCAATTTTATTTTCGTAACTAGCTTTGGAGGATTTTATGAGGGTTCTCAACTTCTTACTGAGGCTGTTAAGGGAGTTTTTTGCATCCTAGGATTTTCCTCTTTTCTGCAACAGTTTCTTCCTTTTGTTGTAAAGTTTGTGTATGGCAAGGGACCACCAGATTGGCTTCCTTTTTTTGGAGGAGACCGTCTTGGTTCTATTGGGGATGGGCACGATTGATGCACGTGTGGATGTGCTCGTACAGTGCCTTAGTGTAGGATTCAGCAGTCGAACTTTCAGTTCCCGTCTGCATGGGTGTCATGAAGTTTGTCACTTCTGACTTGAGTAGCATGAAGTTGGCTTGTTTTTTTACGGAGGTTTCCTTACTGGGAGGTGGGGATGGGATGTGGATGTCAAGGGTGATTAGCTTATGGTCAGACCTGACCAACGAGGGGGGTGACCATAGGTGTGGAGCATCTATTTCCCGTGTTGGTAGTGACCAGGTCTAGGATATCGGAGCCCCTGGTGGGACTAAGGATTAGTCGATCCAGGGCATTGGAATTTATGAATTCCAAGAACCATTGCGCAAAGGTGTTGGTACACGAGTAGTTTTCCCAGTTATTGGCAGGGTAGTTGAAATCACCCAGCATTAGGGTGTTTGGTTGTATCTTAATATTTTCCAGTATGTTTAGAAAGGTGTAGTGAGAATCTTGGGGCATGGTGGGGGATCTGTAGCAAGCTACAATTTGGATTGCAGTCTTATCTAGTGTTAGTTGCACCTGGAGAATTTCAGATGCATTGTGTTGGGCAACTAGCCTGTTGTTGTGAATATCCTTGGTGAATATGGACACTCCTCCACCTTTAGTGTTTCGGTCCTGGTTTGGTAAACTTTAATACAGGAAATTAGACTTAAATTGAATCAAATGGGTACAATAGAACCATAGGGAAGAGAGAGGGCTTAAAGAAAAAATCCCAATCTTCCTCACAGATGTCAGCAAATGTAATACTTGCCCAAAATTAACAGGCTGTTAGAACTTCTGGATGGAAAACTTGATGGTCAGAGAAGGACTTGAGGGGGAAAAAAAATGAAAGAGTGGGGATGGTCTTAATTTGTCTTGGAGGAAAGAGAATGTCAGGATTTGTGACTAATGCTTGATCTGTGTGATGTAACAATTATTTAAGGTTTAAGAATTGTGTGCAGAGTACTACAAGGATCAAGGGTAACATTCTTAAAGATTAATGTACAGATCAGAAGTTTTGATGTTAAATAAATTGTAAGCCAAGTCCTTTAGCCACTGTATCACCATAATCATGATTGGCATAACGGGTAAGGTGCTTACCTTACAGGCACAAAGTGCAGAGTTTGATTCTCAAATGGATAATTAGCTAGGCCTACAATGGCCCACAAGGGCAGTTAGCCTAGTAGTATGAACCTATACTGCAGTGATGCTGTTACAAGGCACATCCAGCAGTAAAACAACTAATTTTATTCTGGATTGCTGGAAGTTTCCTTAACAGTTTATTTGATTTTATTTGATGTACCATCAAAGACTGAAATGGTACATATCTAACTTTCTTATCAAATCCATCCAGACCACTATCCCCTTAATTCTTGTTCCCATTTACTGATCTTGAAATCCTCTTTACCCCAAATAGAAGCGGGTGACTCTGGAATTCGTATATATACTATTGGTATATAACATATCTCTGATATGTATTACCAGCCGATCTATCTTTGTCTCATAGTACTTCTATATAAAATGTATTTTTTTACTAATCTTGTAAATGTACCACGTCAACTTTTTTATACTTTTTTATAACTTGTATTTTTTATAACCTGTATTTTTTATAACTTGTTTTTTTCAACTTGTGATTTACCATTTATGTTGGAGCTTTTCTCCTCGGGCCTCTACTGAAAAAGGATATGTATCCAGCTAGACTAGCCCGGTTAACAAATATAAAATAAAAATAAATAAATAAATAATTCAAAGAGAAAAACAGCCCCTTAATGAAGTTTACCTACCCTGTCTACTAAGTAAGCTTCAGATTTTGTAACAAGTTGAAGGTAGACATACAAGTGCAAGAAGAGGCACTTAGATTTCCACGAAGGAATCTTCTGCTACCAATGACACTGATTTTGATGAAAGAGAAGGTTCCTTTAGATCCCCCTTGATGACATCTGTTTTGAGAAGATTCTGGAACTTCTTGGACAAAGGAGAGGGGTTGGTCCTCCCAAGACCCTTCACTAGAGGAGTCAGTGTTCCTTGAAGCTTTCGGTTTTGGGCAGTCTTCTACTTGGGTGGTTTCTCCAGACGACGAGATGACTAACCTAATCTCATCAAGGGCATGGAAGGAGCCAGACATGGCTGAACCTATCACTTAGCAGCCTGATAAATTTTTAGTAGCTCCTAAAGATAGATGCCGTTGGAGCAATGGTCCGACTGTAGATTCCATGGTAGTGGTGGCAGCTACCAAAAAGGAAATGGTGGAAGAGAGCTCCTCTGTCCATCTACCTAACAGAGTCATGTGCGTTGGACTGATTCAGGAAATGTGTATATGCCCCATTTACTTTTTGGTGACAGTGTTAAATTATCTGACACATGATACCTGCTTTCAGGAGAGATTTGACCAAGAAGATAAGCAAATATCTTCCAGGGACCCTGTCAATGGATCAAAAGAAGGCTATTGATTCACAGTTGGCTGCCCTGCAATCTCTTTCCAACACATCTATGCGTCTTACCTCTGATGCTACAGAGGGTGCATCTAGAGCAGCTGATACAGACATTTCCCACAAGAGGGCATGCCTGTATGTGAATTTGCAGGTTTGTGGAACATTTTAAGGCATCCTTTATTAATGCCCCTTATGATGGATCAACCTTGTTTGGTCCTTAAGTCAAAGAAACTACCTCTAGAAGTTGAAGGTTGGAAAATCCCTTTCAGCTGCAAGGATCAAATTCTCAACACCTCAACGGACTTTCTCCAGTAATCAAATGGGAGGTAAGAGGATGTGGTTTCATTAGTCTCAGGAGTTTACATCAGACACTTTTGGAGAGAGAGTTGTGTCAGGCAGAGGGAGAAACTCTTATAATGGACATCACCCAAGAGACAGAGGTGGTCCAAAAGTCAAGGCTTCATAAGTACTTTCTCAGATAGGCTTTTCCAGAGCTTCTGAATGTTTACCTGGCTATCATACTCTGGAGGGAGTCGGGGGGGTGCTTATCCCTGCATCAAACAACCTGGGCTCTCATCACTAAAGAAAAATTGGTGCAGAGGTTAGTAACCAGAGGCTATGTCATACCTTTGTATAATCCCCCTTCACTTCAGAAAAGAATTCCCAATGTTGTACACTCAGAAAGGGAAGTAGCTGCTTCATAAATAGAGAAGCTACTAAGAAATCGAGTGATCCACGGTTCCACCAGACCAGAAAGGATACAGAATTTATCCGATTCTTTTTAGTGCCAATATGCAACACGATCTAGAAGATTTCAGATTTGCTTGGAAGTGTTTACATAGGTATTTTTAAGGTCTATATTAGATCATCAAAAGTTTAATAGTTCTAATCACTAAAGATCGACCTTATGATCGAACTATTACAACTTCAAATGTTTATAAATATATTCAAAACAAAAAAAGAAAAACTAAAGGGTGCAGGCAGGGGGGCAAGCCCCGCTGCACCCCCCACACCCCCGCTGCTTAAATATACCAACTCCGAAACCACACTACATTGAAGTAAATGGAAATCTCCACTTACGGAGATTTCCTTTGAACCGTTCGATGTTCTGCACTTTCGCTATTCTCGTGCCGACAATATCAGCTTTGATATTGTCAGTCTTCGAGAAAATTATATAGACTCATATTTTTATACCCCACGTCAGTTCCAAAGAATTTTTCCTCAGGTAGACAGCACATTTTGGAGGTGTGATGGGGAAGAAAGAGCTAATTGAGAACATATTTTCTGAGAGTGTAATGAGTTTGCAGACTTTAAAGATTCACTGCAGACTACTCTGTCAGAGATGCTGGGTGAGCAGATTGGTGTATCTAAGCAAATGATTTTTTGAGCTATGATACAGAATTGAAATCGCCTAGGCATAGTAAGGCCCTACTGAGTCTAATTATGGTGGCTGCCAAAAGGCAATTACTAGAAAATGGAAATCAAAATCTAAACCAGCTGTACTAAAAGTAGTGAATATAGTAACAAAGATAAAACATTTGGTATTTCGATCTTTAGAAAAGAGTAGGAACAATTTACATAGCAAAAATGGGAATTGTGGGAACAATACATGCAGAGGAGGAATGAGGTTTAAAAGAAGGCAGGATTTGAATGAGCTATGTAATGTTGACCAACAATGAATAGATAGATTAGAAGCGATGTATAATGTTTGCAACTAAAATTATGTCAATATGGTTTTTAATGTATAATGTTTGCAACTAAAATTATGTCAGTACAGTTTGTTTTCATTTATATAAATGTATGATTGCTTATGTCATACATAATTTAATAAAGATGTTTCTTGTTTAAAAAATAAAATTAATTTAAGTGCCAAAGAAAAATGGGGACCTAAGGCCAGTTTTGGAGCTAAGTCTACTAAACAAATTTGTAAAATGAACATAATTCGGATTGGTCATGTTTCAGTCCATTTTTTTATTACTAAGGAAGGACAATTGGATGTGCTTGACAGACCTTCAGGCTACATACTACAATATAAAGATGGGCAGGCGCTCAAAAAAGTATCTATGCTTCTGGCTAGGAGCCAGTCATTTCCAGTTCAGGGCACTGCCCTTTGGATTCACCACAGCCCCCTGGGTGTTCTGCAAGTGTATGGCAGTGGTAGCAACTCATCTACAACTGCAGGATTGCTGTGTATTCACATACCTGGATGACTGGCTCATCACCACCCCTAACAGGAATCTACTCGTTTAAGCCAGGGATTCCTTTCTGCAACTCTGTATGGACTTAGGAATACCATTGAACTTAAAGTCCAGATTATAGCCAGTTCAATCTCTGGAATTTATCAGAGCAACTTTGGACACTAGATCTCAGTAGTGAAGCTTCCTCCTTCAAGAATTTTCTCTCTTCACAAGCAAGCCCTGAACTTCTGTCTTAACGGAAGCCACCTGCAACACTAGTCCTTCGTCTTTTAAGTTCCATGGCTGCTTTATTCACGTTGGTGCCACTGGCCAGATTTTATATGTGTGTTTTTCAGTGAACTGTATTAGTCCAGTAGTCAGTCAAAAAACAACCTTTATCATTTCCAGTGAATCTAACAAACATATGCAGGACACACACCCAGCAGTAGCTAGAGTCTCCACTTGTGATATAGAAATACCAATTCATTTTTGCATTCACCCAAGCCACAGTGACCCAGCTGGGGAGGCATTATCTGGAAAGAGAGTCCAAGGCACGTGGTCTCAGACAGAAACCAGTCTTCACATCAGCATTTTGGAGGTGAGAGCAGTCCTTCTAGTGTTGCAGACTTTTCAGGACTTGCGTGTGATTTCCATACAGACAGACAACATGGCAGTCATCTGGCACATCAACAAACAAGGAGGAACCAGATCATATCCTGTGTGTTGAGGCCATGAGATTGTGGCGATAGGTGATATCTTCTAGATGCTTTCTAATTGCAGTACATATCCTGGGGAAATCCAACATGCTAGCAGACAAGTTGAGCAGATCCATTCTGCTCTGTCATGAGTGTTCCACTCAACTCATTGGTAATGGAGCAGATTTTCAGCCATTGGGGCCAGCCTTATGAACTCTTTGCCTGTCCCCACAACATCAAATGTAGCAAGTTCTTTGCTCTAATCCCCCATGATGGGGAGTTACCTTGGGATGCTTTAACACATCCCTGGCCCTCGGATCTCCTTTATGCTTTTCCCCCAACACCACTGATCCCAAAATTCATACAGAAGACATCTGCAATGAATGTCTAGGTAATCCTCATGGCCTCTTATTGCCTTAACAGGTATGATTTCCCTTCCTTTGGCCTCATCTAATTCATCCACCTTGGATTCTGGGCTCAGACCCAGATTCACTTTCTTACCCATCGGGGGGCTCACCTGAGCATTCAATCCCTCAAGCTAACCACATGATGATGGGTCGACAGTCCAGGTTTTCGTCCCCAGGTGTACACATTTTGTCTTCCTCTCAGAAACCTTCTACTAGGAAGATTTATAGATATAAATGGAAAAAAGTGTTCTATGTGAGCAGTACGGAAAAATACTGATTATTTTTCAGCTGCCTTTCCATCTATTTTGGACTTCCTCGCACATCTTTTTCAAAGTGGTACCAGTTATTCCACAATTAAAGTTCAGTTACCTGCAATTTGCCTCTTTTATACATAGGAGAAAAACACACACCCATAGCTTTTCTTAAACTGTTCAAAGCCTTTCTTCGAGGTAATTTCTTACTCCAGCCTCCACTTGGAAATCCACTCCCCTGCAGGGCCCAATGGGCTGTCCCTTTGAACATGCTGCAAAAGTGGATCTTAACTTTTTATCTTGGAAGATCTTATTCCTCATGGCTGTCACTTCTAGCAGCATAATTTCGGAGCTGCATGCATTCTTTCAGACCCTCCATACTTAGTTTTTCACAAGGACAGAGTATCTCTGAGAACTAATCCCTCTTTCCCCCCAAAGGTGGCTTCAGAATCATCCATTAATTAGTCCATAAATCTCCCAGATTTCTTCCCAAGTTTCTCAAACAAAGGTGAATATACCCTGCATTTACATGATGTTTATCACCAGTTACATTTTCATCTACACATTACTAAGCCCATCAGAAAATATAACTAGCTATTTGTGTCCTTCTCCAGTGATAAATTAGGAAAAGACTTGTCCAAAGTCCATCTTTCTGGATGGTTGACTCATTATATTTAATTTGTTTGCCAAAATAAGAGAATTCCTTTCCCTTCCACTCCAAAAGCACATTCTACCACATCTGTGGCTTCATCTACAGCCCTTTTCTCCAGAATTCCAATTGATGACATATTTAATGTAGCTACCTGGTCCAAAGTTCATACCTTCATTTCCCATTAAAAAATGGATATGCATTCTAGATCTATGGTCTCTTTTAGTTTAGCTGTGTTACAGAATATCCTTCCATGAAGCCTCCCAAATATAAAAGTAGCTATGGACTCAGTACCATCCACTGAGGAACGGACAAAAAAGGCAATGTCAGATATGAAAGTTTATATACTCACTTTAACGATAGATCTGTGTTGTCTGTTTCCATCCTTTCCTCCACTTCTCTCCCACCTTCCCCCTCCTCGTTTTGTCTTTGTGGCAGTATAGTCTGTTAATGATCATTTTATTCTAAGGTGGACTTTTTTCATTCCATTATATAAAAAGCATAATTATTGTTGAAGCTGAACAAAACAAATGTGTTTTAATTTATATTTGAATTATGCTTTTTATATAATAGAATGAAAAGTTTCAGTTTTTAATATGTGTTTTAAGTGAGCAGGTCTTTTATAATAAAATTTTAAATGGATTAATGATCACATATATATTTTTAGATAGTAAATGTTTTCTATATATAAATGTTTTATACAAATGTGCTTATCAGATTTTGATTGGTTAATTATGGCTTATGGTATTGTACAGCCCACATCTGAAGAAGTGATTTGTAAACAAAAACGTACTGTTGAGAGTTAATGTCTGATGTAGTTGGTTTTTACTTCATTAAACCGTGTTAAAAGTTTCCATGCTGTTCCTGGCTTTGTTGTTTCGCTGGACAAGCTGCTGCTTTTCTGTATTGCTAATGCTTGTAAACAAATTTCCAAAAATGTTAAGAGACTCTGTTAACAAGACAGTACTGCAAACAAATGGATATCAAGGGGTGGGTTTCTGTAACTTATGGATCTTAGGAATTTAATGAAGATGTTGCCTAGCTGGGTCATCTGCAGTCATTTGCCAATGTAAACTAGATGCAATGACTATTTTATCTGTCTATTTGACCAAACATCTATCAATTACCACTTTAATATGTCTGGTGGGATCTAAACAGTCTTTGATAAAATTGTATTTGAGACAACTGTCTCAGTGCCTCATTATGATATTCTTTCTGATCCCAAAAGAGAACTGCCCCTCCATTACCATCTGTAGTGATAACTACTACTTTATTATCAACTTCCTGCCTTAAAACCTGCTTTATTCCAAAGTTAAATTAAGATGATAATTCTAAAAAAAAAAGTTCAGTCTGTGTTCATGCATCAACTCATGTATCACTTGTTGATATGGTGGGCAAAACTAAAAGCATTCTCATTGTCTAACTCTACAGATTTTTGGGGTTGAGAATTAAACCAATATTTTAAATTCAGTTGTTGAGTAAAAGCTTTTAAATCAGACACCACTGTTGAAAGAGGGAACAAATTTTAAACCTTTATTCAAAAGAGAGTGCTCATAATCATTTAAAGTGTGAGATGAAACATTAGCCACCAAATTGGAGGAAATCTCTTCCGACACTGTCCTTTCCCATCAGGTGTCACTTCAGTCATTACAGGATTTGAATTATTTGATCTTTTATACTTTGTTTTCTCTGTCCCCTCATTCGATGGAAACGGACATCACTGCTGCTTATTTCCTTTTTTAGTCAGTGGGAGACATACCACAATGTTCAGTTTCCGTATCAGCCCATGATGAAACATTAGTCTTTGAACCAGACCCAGATTCATCCTAGCATTGATCGTGTACTTCACATTTTCTTTTTCCTTTGAGCTTTGCAGCATTCTTACCACAGAATGTTCCCATCCCACCCAAAAAAGTTTACCTTGTTTTTTTTACTAACCGGATTTTTTCCCTTATAATCATTACTGTATCTTAAAAAATTGTTCAGTTTAATTTGCTCACATTACACATCATATCTTTTTTTTTTAATGTCTGATTTATATTTATTCTTTAACTGTTCCAACTGAGAATCAGTAGCAAACCCATTCACAGTCTCAGGGCATTCATGTGTACTTTTCTGGAGTGTTGGCAAACCATCATTATTGTGCATAATTAAGATATCCACAAATGTAGGAGATGCAGCTTCCTGAATACCTTTTCTAATCCTAAGTTCAAGCCAAACTCGTAAACTTCATGGAACCAACTAGTCTTTAAATAATGTTTCAAGCAATTAAAAAACAGAATGTACCCTTTTGGAAGCCATAAAGAGATCAGAAAATGCTCTGCCCAGCGAAATAGCTTTACAGCCCATGGTTCTTATCTTGCTCATATGTTTGAGTCCCTGAATACCAGTCAACATCATTTGTATCCACCAGCCTTCATTAACATAAAAGTCCAAGTTGTTCATGTTTTCTCCAGTTCTGACTGCAAACATCCACAGTAACAGTCAAAATGCACTCTTATCCAGACAAGTTGTAAGCAAGTAAAACTGCATGGAACACAGGAATACAACAACAAAAAAGAAATTCCGGTACTCAATATTCTATTTAAGAGTCTCTTTTAGTGTGTGTGTGTGTGTGTGTGTGTGTGTGTGTGTGTGTGTGTGTGTGTGTGTGTAATGTATCCATCCATCCTTTGTTGACCAGGTTAGTCCCGCTAGGCTAGTAGCCTCTTTTCAGGGGAGACCTGAGGTGGTAATTATAATTCTAGGGGAAGTTTGGACAGGGCACTCTTCTGAGTGGGACCCATTTTTGAGGACCACTTCCTGTTTCATTCCAGGTGTAGATGCAGCCTGGAGAAACAGGGAGGCAGATGGACAGAGAAGGAGATGATGGAGTGGTGAAAGAAATGAAGGAGAAAGCAAATATCTAGACCAGAGACTGTGTGCAGGATTCTGAGTAAATGTTTTAACGAAACCTGTTTGATAGAGATAAGTCAGCAAATGATGCATGTATAACTACAACCTTCCAGTCAGTAGGGGTGCAGGATGATTTGCTTAAAGAAATGCTGCAGAGTGAGCCAGAAAATGAAGGAGATGTTTCCTGTCGGGACATTATGGAGAAAATACAAAAGGAGGATGCAAAGACTATCCTGAAGAAAAGTGGTGAGATGGAAAAGAAAATGTATGCAGAGAAAGTAAAAGAAGGCAAAAGCAGAGTAGTAGAAAAGAAGGGAGAAGAAAATGAAAAACATAAGTACGTGGTAAGGATTCAAAGTAAAGAAGACAGAAATTAACATATATTAAGTGTGGGACAATTTAATATCTCCTTTGGGTGTAAAACCACGTGAGGTAAGAACGTTTATACTTAACAAAGAGACATTTTATGACATTGTATTTGAGACTGTTTTTTTCAATGGAAAATTTTCTTGGAGAATATGAAAAAAGAAAGACTGTAACGTATGGAATCTTTATGGGATAAAAGCATTTAACATGGAAACAAAAAAGAAAATTATTATACAATTTCGAACAGAGGTAGAAATAGAAACTTTGAAAGGGCATTTTAAAGCTTTGTGTTAAGATGTACTGGACATTGCAAACGTTTCTGACAAAAGGAATTTATGGACTGGTGGCTGGGATTGTAATATTGTATTAAGCATACAAAGAGAAAAAATATACATATACCAAGCATGAAAAAATGTGGAGGGGAATAGGGGTGTTGTAAAATACTGGGGACAACCCAGAATTTGTTTTCTTTTTGTGGAAAAGAAAGACATTTGATAAATAACTGAGAAAATATTATATTTGTGCGGAAATGGGACATGATGCAAAAAATGTAAATTGAAACTTTATAAATGTAACAAAATTGGACATTAATGGATAGATTGCAAAAATGAAAATAAGTGTAAGGAAAGGGAAAAAGAGGGAAATGAACAAAGAGAAATTGTAGTAGTAGAAATAGAAGGAAAATTTGATGAGAAAAAATAAAATGGACATAGAAGAAGGTTCTGAAGTAAGCAATGAATTGGGAGGCAGTAAAAGGGAAAAATAATTCTATTGGTAAAAGGGAAAAGCAGAAAAAGAAAATTTAAAGGGATAAGTACAAAAAGAAAGAACATGGATGAAAAAGAATCTATACAGCTAAAGATTGAGGTTTGGTGTAATGGCTAAGGTGTTTGACAGCTACATTGTACAGTGTTTGATTCTCACTTTTGAGAAGGAAATTGGTTAGGTTTAGAATGGCCTATTAAAAAAGCTACTCTAGAAATTAGCTATGAACTTATGAAACCATGAATCTAAGGAAAGGGGAAAATGAAAAATTTTGAGTGCTTTATATAATTGTGAATAGTATTAAGAATATAGTAAGAACAATGGGAATTTTGGAGAGGTGTAATACATGTGGTGTAGATGTAATTATGTTAAAAGATATAAGATTTTTAACAAATGAAGAAAGATTACAAACAGAGAAGCTATGGGGATGAAAGATTATCTGGAATTTGGGAAGTGAGAGATGTTCTGGAATAGCCACATTCTGCAGAAGTACAGTAAAGATATTTTAAATTTAGCAAAAATGGGAAGATTAACCATTGTAGATTTAAAATGGAAAGAACAAGTCTATAGAATCTTAACATTATATGCTTATACTAATTGCAAAGAAAGGGAACGGTTATTTCATCAGATTTAGACTATGTGGTGATAAATATGAATATTATAATAACAGCAGACTAATTCAGATTTAAGAGGCAAGCATATAAAAAAGGAAATTATATAAGAAAAATGTTATAGGTTATAAGGTGTGATAAGTTAAAACTTTGGGACAGAATACATAAACTTACAAAAGGGGTATGTATAGATCTGAAATAGATTAATCTGATGTCATTTTCATTCATTCCTAAACCTGTGGGTTCAGATCCAACCCTCTGATCTGACTCTGCCACTTTCTATAGCCCTAGGATCTGATTGTCGAGCTCCTTCCTTGCCCATAATGCCTCATTCCCTTAAATTACTTCAGATCTCATTTGCTGCTCATCAAGACAGACCGGGATTGCAACTCTCTCAAGCTCCTAGTGGGTGGTGAATGTTTTTTGTGAATTGTTTATTCTCTTCTTCCTTGTTTTTCCTTCTACTTAACCCTCCTTACCCATATATATATATATATATATATATATATATATACATATATATATATATATATATGTATATATGTATGTATATATATATATGTATATATATATATATATATATATATATATATATATGTATGTATATATATATATATATATATATATATATATATATATATATATATATAATATACTTTTTTCTTATAGATTTATTAGAATTTGTAAATATCCCTTTTTCCTAGCTCGTTGGCTCTTCCACTTTGTTACATTTTCCATTTTCCTTTCTTTGAGGAACATGTCTGATAAACCAGTTGGTTTAAAAAAAAACAGAATTGCCTGTGGGCACAAGACCTCCTCACTCTGATGCCCACAGGGAGTGCATTTACTGTGTAAGCCCTAAGCATTTAGAGTCCCATTGCTGTATTTGCATGGACTTTAATCAACGTGCCATTAGTGACAAGAGAAATAAATTGATTCTCAAAGGCCTTCTGCCTTCTTCTCCTTCCTCTTTAGGCACTTCTACTTCAGGGGCTGAAACTCCCAAGAAATCTAAAGACTACCAGGAACACCAAAAGCGTTCCTCAGATAAGGCTTCTCTACTAACTTTGACTGAACCACCAAAAAAAAGGCTCAGAAGGCATCAGATTCGAAGACCTCAGATCCTGCACCAACTGTGACTTCACCCACAATCATTAAAATCAAGACCTCCCTGGAGTTGGTCCCCCTGACCCTTGCATCTTCTGGGCTCCTGCAGTCTCCTTAAAGAACTTCCAGACCTTCCCCCACCTTGTTGTCCGTCAGGTGTTCTCACAGTCTTTTGGAAGTGGAGGTTGAAATAATGATGAAATTTCTCAGGACACTAATCCAGATGGGGGTTTTGCCAGCTCTGTCTCCCTCTGGATCCGTGAGCCATCAAGCTGCCTTCATTCCAGTTTCTTCTTCTCTGATCTGACCACGTGCATCAGAGCCCTTGGATCCAACAGTACCTATTACTTCAACTCTGACCATTTCTCCGACTCATTCAGCTCCAACAGCTGAAGCCTCGACAGCTGAAGCCTCGATGTCGGATCTGAGGAGTTGACTTAGATTCCTAAGTTTTCGGAGACATCGTTTCCCCTCAGAGGTTCGTCTTTCCACATCTCGGTGCCGACTCCCCTCCTTGGAGTGGGAGATCTGTGGGCCTCATGGGTTGTCTGCTCCAAGAGGTTAGGGTCTGGAGAGACTACCTTTGACCTCTGTAGGTCTTTCTGCCTTTGAGGTGGTGGAGAGGGTTCTCTCTCTGCATAGAAGAGCCCAGAGTCTCATGTCTTCGGATCTGTGTCCCATCCCTGCTTTTGATCTTGTGCCTGAGTTCTCTCTTCTGCCACCTCCAGGACAACCAACCCAGAAGAGCTTCCAATCAGTTACAGTTTCGGCGCTTCCCATCTCTTCCGATCTCTCAATACCTGTCTGGAGCATCCCACTGCAGAGGATTCTTTTAAGAGACAGTGCAAAAAGAGGCATCTAGAATCCCCCCATGAATCTATCACCAAGGACACTGACTTGGATGAGGGGAAATGTCCCCAAGATCTCCCACCTGAAGATCTCTTTTGGAGACATTCTTGAAATCCTTCACCCGAAAGGTGAGTGGTCTGCCCAAAACCCTACCCTGGATGAATAAGTGTTTTTGAAGCCTTCAGGTCTGGCCCAACTACATCTTGGGTGTCTCTCCCCATGGATGACCTTATTGACCTTGTCTCCCGCAGGGCATGAAAGGAACTGGACACTGTCAAACCTGTTCCTAAATGACCGAACAAGATCCTCAGCTCTTCCACTGACAGACAGCATTAGACAAAAGATGCCATGGTTTTGCTGCAACCACCAAGAGGGAGACAGCAGAGCAAAGCGTCACTGTCCATCCCCCTAACAGGGAGTCTAGGGTTTTGAACAGGTTTGGGAAATGGGTCTATGCATCAGCAACCTTCACATTGCGATTGCTGAACTACTTGGCACACTTCACCAGACTACAGGTGGACTTAATTAAGGAACTCTCTAGCTCTGCCCCAGGGTCCATGTCTGCAGAGGAACAGAAAACCTTTTCCTCCAGACTTGCCACCATACAGTCTGTCTCTAACTCTTCCATGAGACTAATCTTGCATGCCATAGAGGGTACCTCAAGGGCTGCCAGTTCAGGTATTGCTATAAGGCATCATGGCTGGATGTGACTTCGTGGAACCTTTCAAGGCATCCTTCATCAATGCTCCTTATGATGGATCGTCATTGTTTGGCCCCACTGTTAGGGACTCTCTCCCATAGTGAGAAAGATGGAAAGGTCCTGTCTGCCACGGGAATACATTTTTCTACCCCACAAAGACCTTTCTCCAGAAAAAAGCATGGTGATAACACTCAGATCTGCCCTGAGGTACAGCACAATGGCACTTTCTCCGGAAACCAGCATGGTGATAAAAATATGTGATTTAAAAAGTCTCAAGGTCCTTTTCAGGAATCACAGGGAGATTTTTCCCCCAGAAGCAGAGGGGAAACTACTATAATGATAGATGCCACCCACATGGCAGGGGAGGTCCACACAATTAAGGATCACAAGATTCTTTCTCAGATCCTTTCAGCACTCGAGAGGTTGCCCAATTATCCCTCTATGGAGGCAGTCGGAGCGCACTTGTCCTTGCACCCAGACACCTGGTTAGCCATCACAAATGATCATTGGGTACAGAGGATCATATCCAGAGGATATTCCATTCCATTTTTCCAAATGCCAAAACCAAGAAAAAAATCTCCCCGATGTTCCACACAATCAGAGAGAGGAAGCAAGCAGCATTACAAATTACAAAGCTGCTAGAAAAAAAGAGTCATCCAGGAGATCACACCAGACCAAATCAGATCCGGAAGCTACACAAGGTTCTTTTAAGTGCCAAAGAAGACAAGGGACCTGAGACCAATCTTGGACCTAATATTCCTAAACAGATCAGTAGACAATTCAAAGTTTTAAATGGTCACGGATTGGTCCATTCTACCACTATTACGGAAGGATGACTGGATGATCTCAATTGACCTTCAAGGTTTATACTATCATATCAAAATAAACAGGCACTCTAGAAGATCTCTCTGCTTCCAGCTATGGGCCAATCATTGTCAATTCAGAATACTCCCCTTTGTTCTCACCACAGCCCCCACGGTGTTCACCAAATGCATGGCTGTAGTAGCGACTCACTTGAAACTGCATGGATTCAGCGTGTTTCGTTATCTAGATGACTGACTCCTAAATGCATCAACCAGGCATCTACTATTACAAACCAGGGACTATCTACTACATCTGGCCCATACGTTGGACATCACGATCAACATGCAGAAATCTCAGCTACAACCCATACAGTTGACAGACTTTATAGGAGTATGTCTGGACACAGTCAGTTGTCTAGCCTACTTGTTTCCAGGCAGGATTTCCACTTTAAGATCGCATATCAGACAAATTCTAGCCACTCCAAAACCTCCAGCAAGTCTAGTCCTCAGATTATTGGGTTGAATGGCTGCAGCAATAACCTTGATTCCAACAGCATGCTTACACTTGAGAATAATTAAATGGACTCTGATGGGCCAGTGGTCTTTACACTTCTACCCACTGAATTACCCTATCAGGTTGTCCTAAGTGTGCACTGACCAACTTTTATGGTGGTTCCACTTGGAAGAAGTCAAACAAGGATGACCCTTTGTTCATCTCCCCCAGTGCCTCGTTGAACAAAGATGCATCCCAGCTGGGGTGAGGGGGGCATTACCTGGGTTACACGGTCCAAGGTACGTGGTCAACACAGGAGACCAATTTTCATATCAGTGTCTTAGAGATGAGAGTGGTGCTTCTAGCGTTGCAAGCACTTCAGACCTTTCTCCCTCTAGGGACTATTGCGATACGAACAGGCAACATGTCTGTGGTATGGTACATCAGCAAGCAGAGGGGAACCAGATCTTACCCCCTTTGTCGAGAAGCAATGAGGGTTTGGAAGTGGGTGATCTCTTCCAACTGCTTCCTAGTCGTAATGCAAATTCCGGCAAAGTCCGACATTCTAACAGACAAGCTTAACAGAGTTATCCTGATGCCTCACAAGTGGTCTCTAAACCAGTCAGTGGCAAACATGAATTTTCACAAATGGAAATACTGTTGCACCCTGTTGCATCCCCCTTCAACAACAAATGCAGCAGGTTCTTTTCCCTGAGCCATCCTCAGGGACAGTCACTGAAAGATGCTATAGTCCATGTTTGGCCCTCCGGTATTCTTCATGCTTACCCTCCCCCTACCCCTTATACCCAAAATTCTTCTGAAAGCACAGAGGTTGAAGAGGAGAGTGATTCTCATTTTCCCCTTTTGACCTTGACAGGTCTGTTTCCCGTTTCTTGGGTCTCAGTTAATATGCCCTCTGTGGACACTGGACATATATCCAGATCTCCTGTCTCCTGTATCAGGGCAGATTCACCCAGATCTTCCAGGACTGAAACTAACCCCATGGTGTCTCCAAATCCAGTGATGGCTAGAAATACTCTGCTTTCTTCCCCAGTTCAAAGGATTTTAATATCCTCACATAAGGCTTCTACCAGAAAAAACTATAAAAGTAAATGGAAGAGGTTCTCGATAAGCTCATCAGAAACATTTGGATCCTTTTACAGCTCCTATCCCTGCAGTTCTAGACTTACTTGCTTCAGTTGTTCAAGATGGGGCAAGTTTTTCTGCTGTTATGGTGCTACTGACAGCCATCTCAAATTACCACACTGGAGAAAATTTATCTTCTGTTGCTTTACCTTAATTGTGTAAGACCTTCCTCAGGGGTACTTTTTTACTTAGGCATCCTATAAAGGACCCTCCCTCCTCCTTGGGACCTAACCATGGTTTTACAAGCTCTCGTTCAACCCCCCCCCCCCTTTGAACCCTCAGCTAAGGTAGATTTAAAATACCTTTCCTATAAGTCTGTTTTTTTGGCAGCCATCACTTCAACTAGAAGGGTATCTGAATTGCAGGCAGTACCTTATTCCATCCCCCTTATTTGACTTTTCATAAAGATAGAGTGACCTTGCGTACCGATCCTCCCATTTTGCTCAAAGTTGCCTCTGAAAACAATATCTATCAGGTCATCAGCCTATCACTTTTCTTCCCCAAATACCAAAATAAAAGTGAATATAGTCTTCATTTTTGGACTTTAATAGACAACTATGTTTTTACCTTGACAGAATGAAATCCTTCTGAAAAACTAACCAGCTGTGTGTCTTCTTCTCAAATGATAGAATTGGAAGGCCAGTTAGTTTCCAAAGTCACTTTGGCTAAATGGATTACAGATTGTATAGCTAATGTATATTCCTCCAAAGGTATTCCACTACCTCAAAATGTGAAAGCTCATTCTACTAGATCTATGTCTACATCTCAAGCCTTTTGGTCCAGGGTTTCGATTGTGGATATTTGTGTGACTGCTACTTGGTCTAACTCCTGTACCTTTATTTCACATTACAAACTGGATATTGTCTCTAGAAGTAGAGCTGCCTTTGGTTCTACAGTGCTCCAGAATAATCTTCCAAGAGGAGCATCTGAGGTTACTGTAACTGGCCACCACATGTTGAGGAACGAATGAATGACAGCATCAGATAAACAAGTTATGTACTCGCCATAATGTTCCATTTGTGTTGTCCATTTTCATTCCTCAACCTTCCCACCTCCTTCCTCCTGTCCATATTTGTGAAAGACCTAATGGATAGGCCTATAGGAACTGTTTCTGTTTGAGCTCCTGAACTTTATTCTGTCCTTTTCTGAATCTGTATATAGAGATAGATATACTATACATATGATCGCAGCAAACTTGATCTGAGGTAATCTAAGTGAATAAGGCATTATGGGTAAGGGAGGAGCTCAAGAATTGGATCCTAGGGCTATATAAAGTGGCCAAATCAGATCCAAACTCACAGGCTGAGGAAGAATGAAGATGGACAACACAGATGGAACGTTATAGTGAGTACATAACTTATTTTTTTATAGTATCAGAAGGTTTAGTTGTAGGAGAAGGGGAGGTAGTTGAAACAGGATCTTCTGAATATCTTGCAATATGGCTAGAGATAAAGGAAAACAAGGAATATATAAAAAAATAAGCAATGGAATGAAAAGGATAAATGAGAAAGCATGGAATGAAGAAAGAAAAAGATTAGTAATACAGTTATGGAAAGATCATATTACTTTGAGAACATTTTATAAAAGTTGCTTTGAATGGTGGATGATATTTTATTTATTTATTTAACATTTGTTAACTGGGAAAATTCGACTTGGAATGAAGCCAATTTTCAGTGGAGGCCCTGGGATAAATGCTCCAGACGCATGACTTTGTAATGTGGGAGGAAACCGGAGCACCCAGAGGAAAGCCACACGAATGCAGAGAGGACATGCAGACTCCACACAACAGGCTCCCCAGCCGAGAATCAAACTAGAGAACTTCCTGCTGTGAGGCGACAACACTACCGCTGCACCACTGCGCAGTCCAAGGGACATTTAAGGAACAATGTAAAAAAATGTCTATTTACAGTGGCAGTATGATGTGAGGAAAGTAGAAAAAAAAAAAAAAAAAAAAGATCATGTGATAACACATTGGAAGATTTAGAGCATAATGATGGAAAGTATTTTGACAAAGAAAAAATTATATTTAAGAAGTCAAGAAAAAAAATACAAGAATTGTTATATAAGCAAAGATATTTTTACAAGGAAAAAGAGAAGCAGTATTGAGTTACTTAAGATGATTAATAAAGGTATGGTAGTGTAATGAAAGAAATAAAAAATGTAAAAGGAGACATAGAAAGCACTGAGAAAAATATTATGAATAGTGTAGTACAATATGTACAAGAAATGTTTAAAGAAAAAATGAAGGTAGTGAAAAAACATGGAAAGTTCAAAAAAGGTAACAGAAAAAGAGAATCAAGATTTGGAAAAAGAGATGTCTTTAAATGAGCTAGATAAAGTATTAGGGCAAGTAAATGTAGATACAGCTGCAGGACCAGGCAGAGTAGGGTATGACGTGTATAAAAAAATGAAGGGATTGGCAAAAATATATATATATATTTTAAAAATTTTGAATGAATGGTCAAATGAAGGTTTTATAGATAAAGAATTGTGTATTAGAATACGTCAATTTATATGGAAGAAGGAACATAGAAGATAATGAAAAAAACTTGCGTGATGGTATTGAATAAATAATGATTATAAAATCTTTATGAAAATAATACAAAAGAGATTTGAAACTAAAATGGAAAATGTTATGGAAGATAGCATATACAGGATAAAGGGGAAGGGTTGTCAAGAATTAATGATAGAAAAATTGTGGATGATATTTTGAACAGAAAAGAGGTGAAAATCGTGATAGGAGACCTTAATAAGGCATTTGACACAATTGATCATGAAGTCCCATGGGTAGCAATGAATAAATATAATGTAAATGAGAAAGTTAGGAAATTGTATGTGTCAAGATATAGCTATAAAGTAAAAATGCTTGTAAATGGCAGGTTTAAGCCAACAGGTACATATAAAGAGTGATGTACGACAGAGATGTGCAATGAGTTTTATACTCTCTGTATTAGTTATGAGTATGATAGTATATGAAATAAATTATAGAGTATATAACACCTGCAGGGTTAAGAATTCCAATTTTGTTAACATATACAGATGACATAAAAATTAAAAAAACAAAATTTAGATACAAGCAGTAATAGTTTGCACAAACAAGTGTACAGAGGTGATAGGGATGGCTTTAAATAAAGTGAAAAGTACAAGTTTAGGTGATGTAATAAACATTGGGGCATATGGTTTACATTGAATGAAATTTCTGTGATAGCTATAAAATTTGTGAATAAAGATGCAAGTAGAATTCAATGGAAAAAACAGTAGTAGAAATAAAATAAACCTGACTTTTCTGGAGAACATATAAATTATCATTCAGAAAAAAAGGCTTAGTTGATAAATTCATTACTGGTGGAAGAAAATAGCATACTTAGCAAGTGTATTTATGTTGCCAACAGTATTTGAAAAGGAATTATTGCAGATATTTCTTTTTCATTTATATGGATATCTAGATTAAAACCAGTGAAAAGAGTTTTGTATGTAAATAAAGAAGGAGGTTTATGGTTAATTAACCCAGTGATGTATGCTGCTTCACTAAATTTGTACAAAGTAGATAAGTGAAGAAGATGAGAAATTAGTAGTAAAAATTGTGTAGCTGTAAGTATCATACATTTTGGGAATAGTAAACATATTGTAAAATGAGGAAATAAAATATTACCAAGAGAAACATACTTTTGTGGAAAATAAAAATTGATGGTACAGAAAAAGGTAGAAAAGTGTGGTATAAAAATCTAATGATAAAACATAACTATGTAAAACCTTGGGAGAATCTAACAGATAAAAATAAGCAAATGGTGTAATTGCAAAGTAGAATGTCAAGATTTTTTTGAAGGGTGGCAGTAGATAAATTGCCAGTAAAAGGAAATATACAATATAAGAAGAAAAGTGAATAGAATATGTTTACATTGTCAAGAAAAAGAAACTACAGAGCATGTGTTTTTGAAATGTAAAAGAGTAAAACAGTTATAAGGAAAACTATGTAAAGATTTATTTTTTGAACATATAAAAGAAGTGGTTGAAACAAACATGGGTATGATTAAATATGGATATATTAAGAACAGAAGCAAAGAATATGTTGAATAGATAAAAAGTTTTTTTATGTTGTATGGGTTATATGGAATGAAAGAATAAAGGAAATTATGTCTAATGAAAAATGGATTTTAACAACAATATTAAGTAAAATCAGATGGCGGTTATGGAAAAGAGTGGGGGATCTAACAAGGATGAAAGTTTAGTATGATTTTGTAAACAGATTTATAAATATATATGTATTTGTACACTTATAAATATGTAACTAGTTTATAAATATTATTTTTGTATATAAGTGAAGGACCCTCATTCTTTTTGATAGATGCCATAGGATGTTTTACATCCACCTGAGCTACCACCAACTCCAGCAGATGAGGCCTTAGTTTAACTTCTCAGTCAAAGGACAGCACACTCAGGAGTGCAGGGCCCGCTTATACTGCAATGCAGTGCTAGCAATCTGTCTACCTTGCAGGGAATAGAACCCACTGATACTGCTGTGTATATAAGTTTATAATGAATAATCATGAGTGAGTTTGTTCAAAACAGAAAGCATCAACAAACTCATCATTTATTACAATTAATTGCCACAAAAAAATAAAAATGTAAACCAATAAGTTACATTTGTTGTTACCAAAAGTAAAGCAAAAAAATAAACTTTTGGGGGCTTTGCACCCACAGCCCTGAAAACTAAATATACCAACTCCAGGGTTGCACAACCTCGAAGAAAGGGGGAACAGCCCTTGAATTGTGAAGCAGCCTTTGTAATGAAGTTCAACCATTACATAACCCAACCAGCTATATCAGCAAGAGATGAAATGCATGCAGCAACAAATTAAATACTCCTATGTAGCATATGGTTTCCTTGGTATAGGTCAATTTTGCATTTATTTATGTATGTATGTAGCATTTGTTGACTGGGAAAGTCCGACCAGGGCACAACCTATTTTCAGTGAAGGCCTGGGGAGAAAAATCTCCAGACACATGTCTTTGGAATGTGGGAGGAAACCAGAGTACCCGGAGGAGGCCATGTGAACGCAGGAAGGAAATGCAGATTCTGCACTGAAAGCACCCCAGCCAAGAATCAAACCAGTGAACCTCTTCCTCTAGGGTAACAACATAAAAATTGATCTCTGTATTGTCAACACACTTTGGTTAACAATACAGATGGTTAACAGGTGTGAGAGATCAACAGTCTCCTGGGTAAAGAAATGTGCCCTTTCCCCAGGGATTGCATGATCTCAGCATCAGTATGTGTAATTAGCAGGGGATGTGGGATTTGCAGGGGGTTTGCCACCTGCAAAAAACACTCTCTTGTTTTTGCATGTTTCAAGAATTATCTCTGAGCATGCTATGTAGTTTTTCGACTTGTGTGTGTCAACATATTCATGCACACACACCCCATGTAGATGAACCTATCCAGAAAAGATGAGTGTCAGCAGACATGGGTAAGGTGAGGGAAAACAGGAGTGGATGTATCAGGGAGGGGAGGATATATGGGTTCTAGTGAGTGAAGAAGAGGACATTAAGGGTGGAATGGATAAGTATAGGGTAAGCTTGGAGTGTTAGTGAATGAAGAAGGAATACCAGGAATGTTGTTAAATCAAGATGCAGTGAAGGTTGGCTAAATTAGGTTTATTGGAGACATTCATTTGTTGGTTGTTAATAATGTATGCCTAAGGAAAAGGTAGAGCACAAAGACAGTGTCAATACAAAAGTTAAGCTACCTAGCTTGAACTGTTAAAGATAAGTATATCTACTTTTTATCCAGTATCTCTGTGACACCAATGTTGACTAATGCCTTGTAAATGTTTCTTAAGTTTTTGCCTTAATGGCTTGTTTTTACCAGGGTGTGGAGTGGTGATTTATCACTGAGGCAAAGCAGAAATTCCTTAAGACTCCAAGAGCAGAATAAGTTATTTCTTACATTTATTTCATTGAATTGCACTTCTTAACGCTTATAATAGTGCTATACAGGTAATATACTACATTTTGCACTGTTATAAAGCTTTTTTTTACTGTTTCACTGCATTTGTGTACTGTTTTATACTGTTTTAACTGTATTTTTCATTGCTAGATAGTGTTTCATTACTGTAATTGCATTTTTATTGAATTACTTCACTGTAAACTGCTTTTTCATACTGGGAGTTGCATTTTCTGTTTGAGTGCTCTATCTGTACTTTTCTGTGCGTTTTTGTGAGGTTTCTGTGTTCTAGCCAGGTACCATAATCTGGATAGAGGCCTGCTGTTATCCAGCCTGGTTGTTTTGTTTTTTGAGTTTCCTATGTTTCTGGCAGCCATCTTCTGCTGATAGTGTCTTGTCTTCTCTGTAAGTGAGAGTAACAGGGTTGCCTGATCTTCTCTAGCACGAGTGATTGGTTGAAAGAGCAGGGGCTAGTAGGACTGGGTAGTAATTAGAGCTTCTAGATTCTTCCATCATGTCTGGTATTTGAACCCTGTGTCTGCAGGGTCTGTGCTTACATTACCAGGCTGTGGAGTGGTGATTCATCACTGGGACAAAGCAGAAATTCCCTAAGACTCCAAAAGCAGAATAAGTTATTTTTTTACATTTATTTCATTGAATTGCACTTCTTAACGCTTATAATTGTGCTATACAGCTAATCTACTACATTTTGCACTGTTATAAGATCATAGGAAGTTACTAGGCTATTGGCCCTGAGGCCCTTATAAGCTTAGCCAAGAGTTTAGCCCATGCATAGACGAATCAGCACCCGATGCCCTTGTCCAACAGGGACACGGGTGGAGTCCCAGGGGTATATTTTCTATTTCCCATCCAGTTATCCAGATTGCGCTTAAAAAGGGGTAAAGAGGTACTCTACTTGACATGGAGAGGGAGTTTATTCCATAGATGGGGGAGTCTGTGGGACACAGTTCTGTTCCGCCAGCAAGTCCTATTGATGTCACAGACCAGGTTGAGGCTATGTGTGTAGGTTACTCAAGTGGAGTTTGACGTGCGGATATACAGCAGTCCCATCAAGGCGGGGTCTGAGATTGCCTTGTATGCCAGACAGAGGTCACCTCTGAGAAGTCTTTATGAAACAGAGTAGAGGGATAGGGCTTTTAGCCTATCTGTGTATGGTAGATTTTTGAGGCCCTGGATTCTCCTGGTGAGGAACCTCTGTGGTCTGTCCAACTGCTGTATGTGCTTTGCGAAGTACATGCCGAATGGGGCATTGTACTCAATAATGGGCCTTATAAGGGAAGAATACAGGGATGTTATGACCTCCTTGTCCCTGGATGAGATACCCTTACTTATGAGGTGGGCCATGTCGAAAGCATTCCGTACAATGGAGGTCAAAAGTCAGGCTGCTATCAGTCTGGGTGCCCAAATCCCTCATGACTGACTGCATGCTTAGAACGTTGTTATTAATGTGATAATTTTTGGGGACATCTCTCCAAAGGGGATGATGCATTTTTTTGTATTCAGCTTGAGGCCATGTTTCTGGCACCAGTCATTTGTTTGGGTGCGTCCCTCTTGGAGGATGTACATGTCACTAGGGGAATTGATAGCAGCTCCCAACTTGCAGTCATCTGCAAACTTGGTCAGCTATAGCCCACTGGTTTTAAGCTGTACCTCAGAAATGTATATCCCAAATAAGAGAGGCCCCAAGACCGAATCCTGGGGTATGCCACTCAATACGGGTCTACTGCTTGAGGTGGCTTCCCCTATTTTGACTAGGTGGGTTCTATCAGTGAGCTACCCATCTGGTAACATACAGATTGATGCCTAGTTGAGAGAGTTTATCTATTATGCCCAAGTGGGGAATAGTGTAAAAGGCTTTGGCCAGGTCATGGTAGGCAGTGTGCACTGTCTTCCCCTCATCCATGGCTTTGGTGACTCTCAAAAAAGTTGACCATATTTAACAGACATGACCTCCCCTTGGCAAAGCCAAACTGTGTGGGATTGAGTGTTTGGAGGTTGCTAATGTCCTTGTTTATGAGGTCCATGATAATCCATTCCATGGCCTTGCAGATCAGGCTAGTTAGGCTTATGGGTCTATAATTTCCCGGATCAGTGGTCGCTCCACCTTTGTGTAAAGGGATGACAGTGGCTGTCCTCCACTCAGCTGGGACAAAACCGGTACTCAGGCTTTGGTTGAATAGGGTGCCTAATGGTGCTGCAAGTTCCTGCCTGAGTTCATGTAGGATGCAGCCTGGGATGTTATCAGGTCCCATGGAGGCTGTATTTTTTTGCCTTTGAGAGAGCAGTGATTACCTGATCCCTAGCTATAAGGGGAAGGTACTGGGAATGTACTGATTTACTGTTGAGGGAACAGAGGGGTGAAATTTTCACTGAATCTGTCAGCCAGCAATTTTGCTATATCTGCGGCATTTGTATATGTGGTGTCCTTGACCATCAGTTCTGAACAGATGTGGATGCTACCTTTGAGATTACGGACATATGTGAAGAAGGCCTTATGATTGTCTCTAGTAGATGTGGCCAATTTGGACTCGAAGTTTGCTTTGGAGGATTTCACTAGTGCTCTTATTTGCTTGTTTAGGCTAAAGAAAGATTGCTTCCAATTGGGCACCTGCTCCTTCTTGGTCCTGGTCAGCGATTTATTTCTTCTGTTATCAAGTTTGTTTATTGCAGATGTCCACCAGACAGGTTTACTTTTCCTTGCGGAGGATGATTTAGTCCTGTCAGGTATTCCTGATTCTGTGTATCTATATAAATGTTTATGTAGTAATTTGGTATAGTTTTGTATACTGGTGCCAGTTCCTAGAAAGGGGTAGGGGGCTGTGAACCTGTTTATACCATCCCTTAGGAGGCTGTAATCAGCTTTGGAGAAGTTTTTTTGATTGACCCTAACTAGAGGAGGGTCAGGGGAGATGGTGACTTCAAACGTGACTGCTTTATGGTTGGATCTTACAAGGGAGGATGATACTGCAGGGATGCTGCAGTGGCTACTCATGTTGGTAAATACCAAGTCCAAGATATTATCACCTCTTGTGGTGGTTATCGACTAGCTGTTCCAAAGCATTTGCATTTACAAAATCGATAAAAACAAAATGAAAACAAAATCAGTGACCTTCTCACTCATTGTTTCATTTACAAAATTGAGGAATCTCTGGGTATTTGTGTTTTGTCAAGAATAGTTCTTCCAGTCTATGTTTGGGTAGTTAAAGTCACCCAGGATTAGGGTAAAGAGTTGAATCTTGATAGATTTGAAGAAGTCTAGATAGGCAGTTTGGGCATCTTGGGTCAGGTTTGGGGGCCGGTAGCTAGCTTTTATTTGTATAGAGGTCTTGTCAATAGTTAATTCCACCTGGAGTGTCTCCTGTGTGTCATACTGTTTGACCAGCCTGGAGGTGTGTATCTCTTTAATATATATTGAAACTCCACCTCCTTTGGCTTTACTACCCACAGTTTGGGGTCTGAATGTATGATAGGATGAGTAACCAGGTAAGGCTGGGGTGCTCTCCGCAGCTTTGAACCAGGTTTCTGTGACCACACAGATGTCAGCATTTTCCAGGGTTAGGAATGCTTCCAATGAGTGCAGTTTCGTGTTTAGACTCCTAGTGTTTAGCAGCATGACCTTTAATTTGTGTTTTGTTGAAATTTATATGTTGGTAGTTTTAACCTCATGAAGAAACCAAGGCAGTCGACTTGTCTGGTACGACTGTTTATTAATATAACTAAAAACTTAAGCAAGTTACAAAACGTGATAATTCCAAAACACTAAGCGCTTTCACCCATCTCGTCAGTGGGTTTCATCAGAGTAACTTCCTTTAAATACACTTCCTTAATATAACCTATCTAATTTGAAATCCAGAAATCAGCCTCTTTCATCAAATACTTGTTAATTAAAATGTGGTCATTTAAAATACAATCTGTTTAAAATACAAGTTGTTTAAAATTTATGCTTCAAATCCATTCTTGCTTAACACTTGACACGTAGACAAAGTCTCATAATGTTATTAGTTATATTAATAAACAGTCGTACCAGACAAGTCGACTGCCTTGGTTTCTTCATAGTTTTTTTCGTTGTATGTTCGTTATTTTATAATTAGTTTTAACCTCATCACTTTTCCTAAAAATGGCACTATAGGAGAGGCAAGAGCCTTTGCCAGAATCCTGAAGCCCAGGTGAGATAGATGCAGGCCATCTCTGGCAAAGCATCGTGGTGTGTCGATCATATCTTCCCAGGCTTTCAGGCACTGATTCTCCCTGGAATGACACCAGAAACTAAGCCAGTTGTTAAGTCCATCATTTTATGTTTGTATTCAGGCATCATTCTGGGTGACGGTAGAATGCTGCTTAAGGCTAGGGACATACCTGCCTGGGACACGCATTCAACGAGTTCAATCATGTCTCTCTTCATATAGTCCAGGGAGGTACATCTCAAGTTATTCACACCAACATAGACTTTGAAAGAGTCATAACAGTACCTGTTGTTGAGAGACTTGAGTGTGCGTGTGATACGGCGGATTCTGGCCCCTGACAGACAATTAACCATGACTTTCTCCTTATCCAGCCTGGTGAGAGGCACATCTGTGTGTCTCACAGTGGAGTCCCCTATGACTAATATGTTGTGTTTATGGTTGAGCCTTAGTGGTTGAGACAGAGGTGTGTGAACTATGAGTGGTATGTGGTGTTGTGGGCTGTGGACATCGCGTGTGTATTTGCCTCAGATGTTTTTGCCTCTGAGGTCTCCTTTGTTTGGATATGTGTTTGTTGAGGACCTCCACATATGTGAGTGTGTGTTGTGTAGGTGTGGGTGGTGTTTGAGGTGTAGCGATTATGCTGACAGCCTATTCAGTGCCAGATATGCTGGCTTGTGAGGGAGAGAACTTGGACTCTAGGTTCCTAATGTAATTGCATCTGTCTCAAATTGTGTTCCTAGGTGGTAGTAGTAGGTGGTTATCTGTGTACATAAGGCAGTTGCTACAGTGTCTCAGGATGCCCATATCAATCAGACTGGCAAGAGAAACTGTAGGAAATTGTCCATCCACATTTTTCAGAATCTGTAAGAAAAGGTCAGGGAGAGCTAAGGGGTTAGCCCAAAGCCCAAGTTCTTAAACCAAAACTAAGTAGCTTAGAATAACACTTAATTTAAACAGGCTATAAACAAGCAGTAACAAATGCAACAGAAAGGATGCAACGGAACACTTTATAGAACAAGCCACAGCAAGGAGCAGAAAAAGCAAGATGAATAGGTGAAAGCTGCTCTCTCTAAAGCTAAAAACACAGCATCAATGGGACCGGATGGTGTCCCCGGCTGTGTGCTACACGAGCTAAATGAGGAATTAAACCCGCACATAAGGCAGCTGTTTAATCTTAGCCTTACCACAGGATACGTGCCCAAGGAGTGGCGTACGGCAACTGTGGTCCCACTCCACAAAGGCGGTGCCTCTACGGACCCTGGTAATTACCACCCCATAAGCTTAACAAGTCTAGTCTGCAAAGCTATGGAGAGGATCATAATGGAGCTCATAAACAAAGATATAGGGGACTTGCAGACATTGGACCCGACCCAGTTTGGCTTTGTCAAGGGAAGATCATGCCTTTTGAACTTGGTTGACTTCTTGAAACAGTCACCAAGGCCATTGATGAGGAAAGGCAGTCCATACAGCCTACCTTGACCTTGCAAAGGCTTCGACACAATACCCCACTCGGGTATTGTAGAAAAACTTACCAGCTTAAATGTAAACCCATATGTCACAAGATGGGTTGCAAACTGGCTTAAGGACAGAACCCACAGGGTTAGAGTTGCTGGCGCTGTGTCAGACTCCAAGCGGTCACAAGTGGTGTCCCACAGGGCTCGGTCCTTGGCCCCTATTGTTTGGCATCTACTTCTCAGAAGTACAGGCCAACATGGGAGGACTTTGGCTGACAAAGTTTGCAGGCGACTGCAAACTGAAGCCATAGTGGAAAGTGCATCGGACACGGATATCCTTCAGAAGGGACTCACAGAAACAGATAGCTGGTGCCAGAGCCATGGCCTGAAGTTAAACGCCAAAAATGTATAGTCATACCCTTCGGGAAAAACAAGGTAACCCCAAGCTACCATATAGGTGGCAATCCACTAAGCACAGAAGAGGTGATCAGGGACCTGGGGACCCAGGTTGACAGTGGCCTTTCTTTGACACTCACATTGCTAAAGTGGTTAGAAAGACCTTCTACATTGCCCACCTGATCATGAAGGATTCACATCCAGATCTAGTGAGGTCATTGTTCCCTGTACTCTTCACTTATCAGACCAATGATCGAGTACAATGCCCCATTCGGGATGTATCTCACCCGACATCTGCAGCAATTGGAGAGACCCCAAAGTTCCTCACCAAAAGGATAAAGGGACTCCAAAATCTGTCATATGCTGCCAGATTGAAGAAACTCCAGCTCTATTCAGTTGCATACCGTCTGCTCAGAGGTGACATGTGCCTGACATACAAGGCCATGTCCAACCCGAATTAATGGACATGCTCCACCTCAAAAATCCAAATCCACCAAAACCACTAGAGCAAGCGACTTAAACCTTAGCACGGATATAAATAGGACGTGCTGGAGGGATAGATTTATCACTCAGAGACTCCCTATGCTGTGGAATAAAATCCCGGTCCATGTGAGGCAGAACACCTCGCTGACTCTGTTCAAGAGAAATCTAGACCTGTGGATGGGAGATCGTAGGTTTACCCCAGGAATCATCTCTGTGTCACTGCTGGACAGAGGCACAACAAACTAATGGGCACAGTATTTTTTCATATAAGGGGTGGCGTAAGCCACAATAATTTGGGCTAGGCTTATAAATGCCTTAGGGCAGATAGCCTAGTATAAACCTATGAACCTAAGTAATGGAGCAGGAAGAGGAAACACAAATACAGAAAAAGAAGCTGAATAAAGTGTGTTTTTTTTTCTTTTTTTAGTAAAGTGCAAAGGGAGAGAGAAGTAACAGAAGACAATTCGAGGTTAAGGAACTAAGGGGTTTGATCTTCCCAAATGATCTCTGTATTGGTTAGAATGAGCTAATGAGATGGGACTGGGAGTGTCCCTTATCAAATTTACAGTAGGGGTGGGCAACAGCAAAAGCAAGAACTATAAGAGCACAACTGCAATGGGGTGGGTGTGCAGGAGAAAACCAGAAATTCAGCCACAGATCAGCAATTATATAAATGGAGACACAGAAAAGTAAATAATGCAGTCAAACAAATAAATAAAAGCAGTGTATTAAACTAGTGCAGAACTGTTACACAAATAAAAACATAAAGCTTTTTTTACTTTTTCACTGCATTTGTGTACTGTTTTAACTGTATTTTTCATTGCTAGATAGTGCTTCTTTACTGTAATTGCATTTTTACTGAATTACTTAACTGTGAACTGCTTTTTCATACTGAGAGTTGTATTTTCTTTTTGTGAGTAGCTAGTAGCTGTAGTATAGTTCCTCACCCTCCCACCCTGTTGGTGTCGTGTTCTTATACTTGGTGGCTTGGCAGTTGCCCGCCCCTACTGTAAATTTGATCTGGGACACTCCTCCCAGTCTAGTGTCATTAGCTCATTCTACCTAATACAGAGAGAACATTTGTGAAAGCCAACCCACTTGGTTTCTTAACCTTGAATTATATTTGGTTCCTCCTTTCTCCCTTTCCACTTTATATAAAAAAAAAAAACACTTTGCTAGAATCTACCATTGCTAGAATCTACTTGTGTTCTAACTGAGTGTGCTTCTTAAACAATCTGGAAATATAGAGCTGATAAGTACAGTATATGGCTGATGTTGTTAATCTTTCTATTCATCACTGATGGGTTCGGTTCCAAGCACTTGGAACCGAGTCGGATTTTTACCAATCATGCACCAGCCAAAAAACTCTCAAGCTAAGTCTCTACCCAGAATGCCGTTCTCCCTGTTACCTCAGATCTTGTTTGCCACGTAGCCATAAAGCCGCGTTTCAGCCGAGCTCTCAGCTAAGTGAAACTTTTTTAATATTTGTGTGAAAAAATTTGGATATCTTCATATTTTATTAATTTTTCTAGTGTCTTTTCTTCTGCCTGTCCTTGGTTTTTCCACTCTACCCGTAGTTACCATTGGTACACTTTCAAGTACCATTGTTGGTATGGCCTTCTTCCCTTACCCTTGTGGTATTTCTTCAATACCATAGTTGGTATTGTTTAACCTATTTGTCTTTTATTCAGGTGTTTCCATTATTTTCTCTATAATACCAGCGTATTGTTATATTTGTGACTTTTTTGAATGGAGTTGACTGTGATTATAGTTGGATTATACAGTTGGCCTGTGGTGTTTTTTCTCTATCAAGATGTCGGATAAGGATACTTCAGGTTTTAAGCATTGTACTTCACGTAAGGGCAAGTTACCTAACAGTGATTCTCATAATGACTGTGTATACTGTTTGGGAGTGTCCCACCTTTTGGTGCAACCTCCATGTGACATTTGTCAGAGTTTGTCAGCACACTCTTAATGAGCGTAAAAATAAACTCATTCTGAAAGGGTTACTCAAGTCTTCCTTCTCAGAGGCCATTTCTGTGATGGAGGTCTCAACCTCTCCTTCTAAGGACAAAAAGAGATCCCACTCTGTTCCTTCTTCACCATCAGGTGATCAGAGCAAGCCTGGGAAATCAAAGGTCCCAAAGTTATCTTTGGAGCATAAATCAGCCTCCTCGGCTACGACCATCTCAAAACCATCGATACTGGCTCTCGTTTCGGCACTGGTCCTGCCTCCGGCACCGATTATAGACTTAACTACTCCTATTTCAGCTTCGGCACCTGTAGCCACTTTGGCTCAGGGCACACCTTCAACTATGTCATTCGTTTACATTTTGGAACTGACCGTTTCAGCTCCGAGTGCCACTTCGGCACCGAGCGTTGTACCGACCTCACTGGATTTGACCCCTTTACTTCCTGTCTCGAAACTAGAAACTTCGGTGCCAGCAGACCTTGCACCACGGACCCAATACTCCCCCTCTGTAGATCCATTTCTGGGCCAAGCGTATAGCCCCTTCATCGAATGTCCTGACTCCCCATCCAGGGTATCCAGTAGATCCACCAGGAGCCTTTCTGAACATGACGTGGTGTGTCTTGTAGACCAGCTGTTGTTTGCCAGGGGGATTCCCTCACTTTCTAAGACCCATCCACCTGCAGGACTTGGGTCACCTTATCCATGGACTCCATCTTACACTCCTCGTTCGACCATCTCAGTTCAAAAGCTTTCTGCTTCGACATATTTCTTGGAACCCATCACCTCGGCACCTACGGTGCATCTCACGCTGGCTCCAAGTTTACCCCTTCGGTCTTCGGTTCCCGCTGAACCAGTCCTTCCTCAATCTGGAGATTGGGAGACGAGAGGGTTGGCTCAGGGTATGGAGCCACCTCTTTCCTCAGTTCCATACTCCGTGCCGATAGCCGCATCCACACTGATCCTGCTTGAGGCTCCATCCGTGGAGGTGGGTTCGTTGGAGTGGGATGTGACCCCTGTCCTGAGGCTGTCTTTCTCAGTTCTGGGCTCCCATCCCTCATCAGGCGAGCCTGCCTTCCACTCGATGGAGAGGAGTCTTGCTTCTGGCAGCACACCTTCGATGTCGGAACCCCAGTTTTCACCCCCCTGAGCTACAGCTGTCACAGACCTCCCCCCGAGGCATCAGACAGAGAGAACCACAAGACACCCCTGTTCTCAGGGTACCTGTTCTTCTGAGTCCTCCTCAGAGACCCCCCTCCCGAGGAGCCCCCTCGAAAGAAGACACACGAGGAAGCACATGGACTCACCCGAGGAGTCCTTAATGGAAGACATGGATTCGATGATGGTGAAGGGTCCCCACGTCACCTACTGATGATGTCTCCTTCAGAGACATCCTGGAAATGTTACGCAAAGAGGTGACTGGAAGCCCTCCAACCCTTCGTCTGAGGAGTCTGTGTTCCTACAGGCTTTTTGCGCCTGGCCTTCTACCTCTTGGGTGACACCACCTGCTGATGAGCTCATTGTGCAGTGTGCTTGGTAGAACCCTGATTCCATTGAGATGGTCCCTTGGAAACCAGACAAAATTCTTTCCCCTCCTGAGGAGAGCCCGCATTGGTCCAAAGGGTTACCAGCTGATGCTATGGTGGTGGCAGTGGCCACGAAAAGGACTTGGCTGAGGAAAGTCCCACTGTTTACCTGCCCAACAGGGAGTCCCGGGCAGTGGACAGACTTGGGAAGTGTGTTTTTGCATTAGGGACCATTGCCATACGGTCCCTGAATTATTTAGCACATTTTACGAGGCTACAGAGGTACTTGATCTCCAAACTCTCTGGGATGCTCACAGGACAGTTGTCTGATGAGGTCAGGGACAAAGTGGCCTCGCAGCTCGCAACCCTGGATTCAATATCCAACTTGTCCATAGGTTGCTGTCACATGCAACCGAAGGGGCGGCTAGAGCAGTGGGTTCAGGCATTGTTATGAGGCATCATGCCTGGATGCACATTTGTGACCTGATGGACCCCTTCAAGTCTTCCTTTCTGAATGCTCCCATCAAAGCTTCATCCCTTTTGGCTCCAAAATGAAGGACACGCTAGCCAGGTGCGAGCAAGATGGAAAGACCCTGTCTGCCATAGGCCTACGGTTTTCCAACCCACAACGTACCTTCTCCAGGAATCAGAGGAGTGAAAAGATGTGGCATAAGAAATCTCAGGGTCCCTTCCATGCCGCATGTGGTGACACCCCTGTAGAGGCAGAGGGGGGTCCTCGTAATCAGGGCTCCAGGGATTCCTTCTCTGGACAGCCTTATCAGCGCTCCTGAGAAGCACCCAGATTGCTTACCTCTGGAAGCATTCGGGTGTCGTTTCTCTCTACACCAGGCTGCCTGGCAACCCATCACCACCGATCGTTGGGTGCAGAGCATTATCACCAGAGGTTACACCATTCCCCTTTCTTGTCAGCTAAATTTCCCAAGAAAACTTCCAGACATTCCACCCAATCAAAGGAAAGAAGCAGCTTTAGAGATTATAAAGCTGTCTCAAAAAAGAGTCATCCAGCCAGTCCCACCAGACCAGAGTGGATCCGGATTTTACTCGAGATTCTTTTTGGTGCCAAAAAAGACAGGGGACTGGAGACCCATTTTGGATCTCAGCAGCTTAAATAAGTCTGTCACAAAAACCAAATTCTGGATGGTCACAGTTCAGTCTATTCTCCCCTTTTTAAGAGAAGGTGATTGAATGTGCTGTATAGATCTCCGGGATATGTATTACCACATCAAGATGAACAAACACTCCAGGAGTCTGCTTAGCTTCCGGCTAGGAGCCAGTCATTTATCAGTTCCATGCCCTGCCGTTCAAGCTCTCTACAGCCCCCAGAGTGTTCACGAAATGCATGGCAGTGGTAACAGCTCACTTAAGACATACTATCTTTCTGGCAAAATTGTTGGGAATAATGATACTTGTGTAGGAACAAGGTTTGATTTCTCCCTAACAAATGGAGTTCATTGGAGCAGTGTTCCATACTCAGTCCTGTCTGGTATCACTCCCAATTCACAGACTCCATCAATTGTGGCTTCAAATCTGGATGGTACTCTCACAAACAACAGCTTCTGCAAGGGAAGTTCTTCAGGCCCTAGGTTCTATGGCAGCGTCAATCCCAAAAGTGCCTCTAGCAAAGCTACACATGCGGATTCTGCAATGGCTCCTTTTGTGTCAATGGTTCCCAAACTATCACCCTCTCAGTTACCAGATTCGAGTAACCAACTCCTGCAAACAGGACCTGCTTTGGTGGATGAGGCCAGACGTAGAACTTTGGAGTTGTCCATTTCAATCTCCTCAGCCCACAGCCATTGTGACCACGGATGCTTCCCTGATCAGGTGTAGGGGCCATTTCCAGGGAAAGACTGTCCAAGGCACATGGTCCACCTCAGAGGCCCACCTGGATATCAATGTTCTGGAACTGAGAGCTGTGCTGTTAGCGTTGCAGGCCTTCAATTCGGCTCTCCCTTCCGGGACAATTGCAATTCAATCAATATGTCAGTGGTCTGGTATATCAACCAGCAAGGAGGAACCAAGTCCTATCCCCTATGTCGAGAAGCCATGAGAATTTGGCAGTGGTTGATAACTTCCAACCGCTTTGTAAAAGCAATGCATATTCGTGGGAGCTCCAATGTAATGTGGACAAGCTGAGCAGATGCATCTTCATGCCTCACGAGTGGTCCCTCAACCCCGAGGTGGCATCAGCAATCTTCAGCCACTGGGGCCAGCCCTGCTGCGATCTTTTTGCCTCCCCATCAGACATCAAGTGCAGCAGCTATTTTGTCCTACTTCCCCTGGAAGGGGAGACACTGAGGGACACTGATCCATGATTGGCCCACGGGACTTCTTTATGCTTATCCTCCTATCCTTCTGACCCACAATTTCTAAAGAAAGCTCTTCGGTTGAGATGCAAGGTGATCCTCATAGCCCCATTCTGGCCTCAACAAGTTTGGTTCCCCTTCCTTCTGCCTCACCTAGTATACCCGCTGTGGATTCTGGACCCCCTTCGAGATCTGATTACTCACCTCCAGGGGTTGAGTCACCCAAATCTGTCCAACCTCAAGTTGACAGCTTGGTTTCTCCACTTCCACTAGTAGCCAGGCAAGCTAATCTCTCCTTGCCTGTTCGAGACATCATTCTGGCCTCTCACAAACCATCCACCAGAAGACTATACTAGGATAAATGGAAAAGATTCTCCATCAGGTCCAAGGATAACATGCTAGACCTGTATTCGGCTCCAGTTACTGCAGTGCTTCAATACTTCGATAGTTTTTTTTTTGATAGTGGAGCCTCTGCCTCTACCGTACGAGTACATCTTGCAGCAATTTCCAGTTTCCACAATGGTATAGATGGCACTCCTCTTATCTCTGTACACATTTGCAAGGGTTTCTTCAAGGGGACTTCTCATATCAGGCCTCCTGTCAGACAGCCTGTGGAACCATGGAACCTCACTCTAGTCCTTCGGTCTTTGACTCAGAAACCTTTTGAACCTGTTGCGCAGTGTGACCTAAAGTTTTTGTCTTGGAAATCCTTGTTCTTGGTAGCCATCATGTCTGCCAGAAGAGTCTCAGTGCTGCAGGCATTGTGTATCAAGAGGTCCTATCTGGTCTTTTATAAAGAGTATCACTTCGGACGAATCCATCCTTTCTCCCCAAAGTTGTTTCCGAATTCTCCATAAACCAGACCATTGACCTACCAGTGTTCTTTCCGAATTTTGCCAATAGAGGAGAGTACTGCATTCACTCTTCAGACTTACATAGACATTGAGATTTTATCTAGACAGGACCAAACCTATCTGTAAATATGAACAGCTTTTCATCTCCTGTTCTGAGCCCAGAATGGGAGAGGCTGTTTCCAAGGTTACTTTATCAAAATGGCTAAGGGACTGCATACGTTTCATCTACTCCTTCAGTAACGAATCTATGCCAAAAGTTAAAGTTGACAACATCTGTAGCTTTCCATTCCAGGGCTTCCATGGATGACATCTGTGCAGCAGCTACTTGGGCTAAGCCTCATACCTTTATCAATCATTGCAAATTGGACTTGGTCTTCAGAGGGAGAGCTGCCTTCAGCTCAATGATACTCAGGAATGTTCTTCCATAAAAGAGCCCATAGAAGTCAAGATAGCTTGGGATTTTGTCCCATCAGTGATGAATGGAAAGAAGATTAACAACATCAGATAAAGAAGATACATCTTACCATAATGTTCAATCTGTGTTGTTCATCTTCTTTTATTCATCACTTCCCACTCTCCTTCCCCCTCCAAAGGCTCCTGGGGGATGCTTTGGGCCTAAGTGGTGTCCTAGGGTAGTTGTGCAGAAGTGGCCTTGGCCTTACTTCCTTTTCTCTAACTCTGTCTGAGGTAACAGGGAGAAGGGCATTCTGGGTAGAGACTTAGCTCAAGAGTTTTTTGGCTGGCGCAAGCTTGGTAAAAAGGCTAACTCTGTTCTGAGGGCTCGGAACCAAACCCATCAGTGATGAATGAAAGAAGATGAACAACACAGATGGAGCGTTATGGTAAGACATAACCTCTTTTTTTGGCACTTTCTAACTGTTCAGAGTTCTGCACTGTCTTAATTTTTGTTTGACTGAATTATTTATATATTTGCTGGCAATGTTTTCTCATACAAGTGCCTCCATTTTTATTTTTTCCTAATTTACTGCTTTCTGCACATATTTTTAGTCATTTTTTAATTTAATTGCATTTATTTAAACTGTATTTGCTTTAATATTGCTGCACACTCAAGTGTTCTAACTTGCACTGCATTTGAATTGTTTTACTCCTGTTTTAGATGCTTTTCTGTAAAAAAAAAAAAAAAAGTTCTAAGCTTGTTTCCCACCTTTCCTGTAACTAGTGTAGTCCAGATACAGATTTGCTTTATCCAGGAATGTTTGTGAGCTTCTGAGCCCCCAAGCCTTTCTGTGTTGTAAGGAAGCCTTCTAGCTTATCAGTGGGAGTGGTAAGCACTAGGTAGCCTATCTACCACAAGAGGAGTGGTTTCTGGCCCAGAAATTGTAGTTTATTGGCCGTTTGGGCAGTTTTTCCATCCCCTTCTATTTTCTGTTTTAAAAGCCTGTGTTTGCGCTTGTTTCCCGCCTTTCCTGTAACTAGTCTAAACCTAATAAACCAATGGTGTAACCAGTTGTGTAACCAAAACGGCAAAAAGAGAAGGAATATAGCCACAAGTGTTTTAGCGCTTTCATTCACTGTTTAATGTGAACTTCTTCAGAAACAAACACACTCTCACCCACATTCCCTTAAATAACCTGTCAATACAGGAAATGACATCAGTAAAAACTTTTTTTGTATATATATATATATATATATATATATATATATATATATATATATATATATATATATGCATTTTTAACATGTAAAATATCCTTAAAAATGTTCAGATGAATACAGAAAAATAAACAAATGTATAAATCATAACAAAATATATAAATAATCTACTCTATCTACTACTTAAAAAACATTTTAAATTAATAAACTCATTGAGCCCTGGTAATTTATCTGCAGCTAAAATTAGTTGCCACAAAGCCTCCTTACATTCCAAAATATTGTTGGCATCACCACCCAAATCAGTTTCTTAAACTTTATCCAACACTGAAAATTCAAACTTTTTAAATTGTGGACATACTAAGGCATGTTTGGCTAAGGAATTCAATTTATCTTTGTTTTTTATAGCTAAATTGTGTTCATATATTCTTCGTTTCAAAAACCTTTTGGTTTTTCCGACATAAAAATAATTGCACAACACACAACAAGCTAAATAAACTACAAAATCTGTATTACAATTATAATATCCCTTAGCCCAAATGATGTGGTTGGACGACCTAACTGCCACAGAAGAAATATTACTAATAAATCTACATTGCTTGCAATTCCTGCAAGCATATGTCCCTCTCTTGGTGCTAATTGTTCTTTTACTACTGTGGCATATGTTCTCACTATTTGTGGCTTCCAACATTGACTTAAGATTAACTGTTTTCTTGTATGTGAATTTTGGTGTCACACCAATAATTGCTGACAATTCTTTGTTGCCCAAAAGTACTTTCCAATTACTTTCTATGATGTTTTTAATATACCACATTTCGTTAGTGATCGGTACTGGAAACGAAATATTGTAATCTATGTCACTGTCTCTGTAGAAATTAAATTAATACAGATGTCCTTAGAAAGAAGAATAGGCTTAGCTATCCCTGTCCTTAATGCTGTTACCTCCTGTTCTATCCTTTGAACCCATTCATCACTATAACCTCTGTTGAGGAACAAAGACCTTAAAAAAGTGACTTCTTTAAAAAAGACTTCGTCGTCAGTTGTTAATCTACTCAAACAAATTATTTGACTTTTAACTACACCTTTTTTCATGTGTAGCGCATGCAAACTGTCTTTATGTAAGTATTGGTTTGCAAAAATCTCTTTCCTAAATATTTTACTATTAAATAAGTTATTTTCCTTATCTAGACTTAACTGTATGTCCAAATAAGAAATAACTTCACCAAACCCACTCACTGTAAATTCTAAAAACTTGGTGGTGTTGTTCAAATCTTCCACCAAATCAAAAAATTCATCGTGTGAACCAGTCCATAGAAAAAACAAATTGTCGATAAATCTAAAATAGGTCTGTACCTTACAAAAAAGTGGATGGGTGACCAGAAACTTCAGCTCCCAATTGGCTATAACCAAATTAGCAAAAGCTGGTGCCACCCTTGCCCCCATTGCTACTCCAGACACCTGTTTATAGATGTTCCTTCCAAATCTAAAAAAATTGTTATTGAGAACAAATTCCATCAAGGGTACAAATGGTGTTAACTTTGGTGCTACCAAAGTCTGTATGATCAGTTAAATATTCTCTCAAATATTCAATCCCCACTTCCTGATCAATCGAAGTGTAAAGGGACATGATGTCTAATGTACCAAAAAAAGTATGCTGTAAAGGTATATGCAACTCCCATAATTCTTCTAGAAGATGCCAAGAGTCCCTAATATAAAATTTAGAGTGTTGTACCACAGGATTTAACTTCCTTAAGGGAAGAACTGGAATCAAATGTACAAAAAGCAGAAATAGTGATAAATACAGAGACTGAAAATATTGTAAATACAGTCGGGGACTTTGAGATCAATGTCATGAATTTGTCTGATATGTCTTTATCTAGTGATGTCATCAGTGTATTGAAAAGAGGTTTTTCCTTTATACCCACAAACAGTGTTAATTTGGGTAGTTTGTTGATAGATTTTAGATTGTACCTCTGGAAACTCAATCTACGTTACATCATGGAAGATGTGGTTGGGACGAATCATGTGGCAGCTCCGAGTGTTATGCCCAAAAAAGCTAGCACCTTTAACCCCACACTACATACCACATTACAGGTGTTCCAAAGTTTATGTGAGAATGAGTTCAGAAAGATTAAGTCAACTAATCACATAGACAATTTGAGTTTTAGTGAAAGAGAAGCTTTACATCAACTTGGTAAGAATCCAGAGATTAGAACCATGAAGGCAGACAAAGGTGGTAAGATTGTGGTTATGAACACCACTCAATACAACAATTCCTTAATGGAAATGTTAGATGACAACACTACTTATAAGAAGGTAAACATTAAGGAAGTTAAAAAAAGTTTTCAGAAAATTGATCTATTGTTGTTTGACATGTTTAGTCAGGGTGAATTGGATTATGACACTTATGAATATCTTTTGGTAGTTTATCCAAAATTAGCTACATTTTTTGGTATTCCCAAAGTACAAGTTAATCAAAGTAACCCACCTTTTAGGCCTATTATTTCAGCTAAGGGTTCTAAGATGGAAAACATCTCAATATGGCTTGATCATTTGTTAAATCCTGTGGTACAACACTCTAAATTTTATATTAGGGACTCTTGGCATCTTTTAGAAGAATTACAGGAGTTGCATATACCTTTACAGCATACTTTTTTGGTACATTAGACATCAAGTCCCTTTACACTTCGATTGATCAGGAAGTGGGGATTGAATATTTGAGAGAATATTTAACTGATCATACAGACTTTGGTAGCACCAAAGTTAACACCATTTGTACCTTGATGGAATTTGTTCTCGATAACAATTTTTTTAGATTTGGAAGGAACATCTATAAACAGGTGTCTGGAGTAGCAATGGGGGCAAGGGTAGCACCAGCTTTTGCTAATTTGGTTATAGCCAATTGGGAGCTGAAGTTTTTGGTCACCCATCCACTTTTTTGTAAGGTACAGACCTATTTTAGATTTATCGACGATTTGTTTTTTCTATGGACTGGTTCACACAATGAATTTTTTGATTTGGTGGAAGGTTTGAACAACACCACCAAGTTTTTAGAATTCAAAGTGAGTGGGTTTGGTGAAGTTATTTCTTATTTGGACATAGAGTTAAGTCTAGATAAGAAAAAATAACTTATTTAATAGTAAAATATTTAGGAAAGAGATTTTTGCAAACCGATACTTACATAAAGACAGTTTGCATCCGCTACACATGAAAAAAGGTGTAGTTAAAAGTCAAATAATTTGTTTGAGTAGGTTAACAACTGACGACGAAGTCTTTTTTAAAGAAGTCACTTTTTTAAGGTCTTTGTTCCTCAACAGAGGTTATAGTGATGAATGGGTTCAAAGGATAGAACAGGAGATAACAGCATTAAGGACAGGGATAGCTAAGCCTATTCTTCTTTCTAAGGACATCTGTATTAATTTAATTTCTACAGAGACAGTACGTATTAAAGATTACAATATTTCGTTTCCAGTACCGATCACGAACGAAATGTGGTATATTAAAAACATCATAGAAAGCAATTGGAAAGTACTTTTGGGCAACAAAGAATTGTCAGCAATTATTGGTGTGGCACCAAAATTCACATACAAGAAAACAGTTAATCTTAAGTCAATGTTGGAAGCCACAAATAGTGAGAACATATGCCACAGTAGTAAAAGAACAATTAACACCAAGAGAGGGACATATGCTTGCAGGAATTGCAAGCAATGTAGATTTATTAGTAATAGTTCTTCTGTGACAGTTAGGTCGTCCAACCACACCATTTGGGCCAAGGGATATTATTATTGTAATACAGATTTTGTAGTTTATTTAGCTTGTTGTGTGTCGTGCAATCATTTTTATGTCGGAAAAACCAAAAGGTATTTGAAACATAGAATATATAAACACAATTTAGCTATAAAAAACAAAGATAAATTTAATTCCTTAGCCAAACATGTCTTAGTATGTCCACAATTTAAAAAGTTTGAATTTTCAGTGTTGGATAAGGTTTATGAAACTGATTTGGGTGGTGATGCCAACAATATTTTGGAATGTAAGGAGGCTTTGTGGCAACTAATTTTAGCTGCAGATAAATTACCAGGGCTCAATGAATCTATTAATTTAAAATGTTTTTTAAGTAGTAGATAGAGTAGATTATTTATATATTTTGTTATGATTTATACATTTGTTTATTTTTCTGTATTCATCTGAACATTTTTAAGGCTATTTTACATGTTTAAAATGCATATATATATATATATATATATATATATATATATATATATATATACAAAAAAAAGTTTTTACTGATGTCATTTCCTGTATTGACAGGTTATTTAAGGGAATGTGGGTGAGTGTGTTTGTTTCTGAAGAAGTTCGCGTTAAACAGTGAATGAAAGCGCTAAAACACTTGTGGCTGTATTCCTTCTCTTTTTGCCGTTTTGGTTACACAACTGGTTACACCATTGGTTTATTGGTTTCAGTTTTTGTTTTTTGTTTTACGTTACTAGTCTAGACCTGATACAAATTTGCTGCATCCAGGACTGTTTGTAAGCTTCTGAGCCCCCCAAGCCTTTCTGTGTTAGAGGGAAGCCTTCTAGCTTATCAGTGGGAGTGGTATGCACTAGGTAGCTTATCTACCATAAGAGGAGTGGTTTCTGGCTCAAAATTGTAGTTTATTGACCGTTAGGGCAGTTTCTCCATCCCGTTCAACTTTCTGGTTTAAAAGCCCTCGTTTGCACGGGTTTGCGCTTGTTTAAGCTCCACTCAGTGGTGCTGACCTGAAGTAAGGTATTACTGGTGCTAGAAAGTCTGCTCTTCAGTTTTTCCCTTAGATCTTGGTAGTTTCTCTCTTGCACTTCAAATAGCCTAATTGCTTTGCACTTCAACAGGTTTTTGTAGCAATTATTATAGCACATCTAAGAGCCAGCAGCACTAGTTTTTCACAGAAATAGCTCCAGTACTTGGTAGTTATGACCACCCCTCCTGGCATGATTAAACGACAGTTCCCTGTGCTTTCTCCTATTAACCTGGTGCACTTGGGCATTCTGAGGCAATGTAGCAACTGCCTCATGTATACAAACAACCCTCTCCTCTTACCTCCCAACACTCAGACTTGTGAGAGATGCACTTATATCACTAAACTGGAAGTATGCACTCTCCAGCCACGACCAGACTAGCTGGTCAAGAGGAGAAGGTCACACCTGCAACACATCACATGGAACACATAGCCCTTCAGAACACCCACTATCACAGTTCTCACTTAAAAACACAAACCACACAGCCACCTTCGCAGAGGCACTCAATAGAAATTTACCAAACAGCAGAGACCTCCAAGACAGAAACAAACTCGACCACCACAACACAGGACATGTAGCTCACCTCCACAGTTTGCCCTTCAACCTTAGCCCCTAAGGCTAAACATCTTGCCCAATACACTAATCAACTCAATAGTGAGGCACACAGATGTTCCACTCACTAGGCTGAATAAGGAGAAGGTAACAGTCAGCTGTCTATCAGGTGACAGAATCCGACACATAACACACGCACTCAGGTCACTCCACATCAAGTGCAAGTATGACTCTGTCATTGTCCATGCAGGTGTGAATGACCTGAGACGCACCTCCCTGGACTGCATGAAATGAGACATGGTGGAACTCTCAGATTATGTGGCCCAGGCAGGTATGACACTAATAAACCAGAAGGTGGTGTTGGAGCTTAATAAAAACAAACTATGAAACAACAAAATAAGCACCTGGGCGAAATGTACTCCAGAAATAAGTAAAAAAGAAAGCAGTTCTCCACCAGTAAAACAAAATTTTTTTGTCAGAAGCCCTGAGCAGTATCCTACCGTCACCCAGAATGATGCCGCAGTACAAACAAAAAATGATTGACTTCAGCAATTGGCTAAGTTTCTGGTGTCATTCTAAGGGGATCCAGTATCTGTCTGCTTGGGATGACATGATTGACAGACATCGATGCTTTGCCAGAGATGGCCTGCATCTGTCACCCCTGGCTTTCCAGGTACTGGCTAAAGCTCTTGCCACCCCTATAGTGCCTTTTTTAGGCGGTGTTCCAAAGACCAAATTACCATCATAACAGCTATAATAAATGCAGTCTGAGGGTCATGCTGCTGAACACTAGAAGTCTAAATTTCAAGATGCACTCGCTCAAAGCACTCCTCAAAATGGAGAACAACATTTGGGCTGTAACGGAGACCTGGTTTAAAGTGGCAGAAAGCATCCCTGCGCTACCAGGCTATAACTCATTCCACACCTTTCGGCCCTGAAACATGGACCAAAGCTCCAAAGGCGGTGCTGTCTTGATATTCATAAAGGATATGCACACCTCCAGGCTAGTAGTTCAGCATAATCATGGTCCAACCCAACACTCTCATACTAGACTTCAACTACCCCTCCATCAACTGGGAACACTACTCAAGCACCAATGCACTGGCCCAACAATTCCTGGAATTCATCAGTTCCAATGCACTGGGCCAGCTCATTCTTACCCCCACTAGAGGAAGCAACGTCCTTGACCTGGTTATTACTAACATGGGCAACAGTTGCTCTAATCACCATGGAAATCCACGTCTCACCCACACACCCCACAAAGGTATCCACCATGAAAAACTTCTCCAAAGCTGATTTTCTACTCCTAAAAACAGAGGTGGCTAACTTCACGGCACCCATGCCAATGGAAAATAGATGCATGACTGCTGAATCATACACCAATGCACTGTACGAACATGTACATAAATGCATGGAACTAGCCATACCCAACAGAACCAAGACGCTGTCCTCCAAAAAAAGGAAGCCAGTCTGGCGGTCCCCCACCATTAATAAACTCTACAACAGAAGGAGGGAACTGTTGAAGAAAATGGTGAAGTCCCAAGACTGGAAAAATTCCCTTATATTATTGGATGAAGGTAAGGCAGTTCATACAGCCTACCTAGATCTGGCTAAGGCCTTTGATACCATTCCTCACTCAGGAATTATTGATAAACTCACCAAACTAGACATTAATCCCTGTATTATTAGGTGGGTTACAAATTGGCTCACAGAACCCACAGTGTGAAAGTAGTGGACTCCAAGTCAGACTGCCGACTCGTCACGGGTGGAGTCCCACAGGGATCGGTCCTGGGTCCTCTCCTGTTTGGTATCTACTCCTCAGAAGTCCAGGCCAACACAGAGAGGGACTCTGGCTGAACAAATTCACAGACAACTGCAAGCTGGGAGTCCTTATTAACTCCCCAAGTGATGCAGACACCCTACAGAAAGGCCTCACTGAGACCAAACCATGGCCTTAAGCTTAATGCCAAAAAATGCGTCTTCATCCCCTTTGGGTAAAACTCAGTTCCAACTAATTACCACAACAATTGGAGCCCACTGAACACTGAAGGTGTTATAAGAAATCTGGGGAAACAGGTTGACAGCAACCTCTCCTTCGACCACCACATTGCCACTGTGGTCAGAAAGTCCTTCTGTGTGGCGCATCTCATTACCAAGGGTTTTGCATCCAAGAAGAAAGGTCATCATTTCTCTCTACTCTTTCCTCATTGGACCAATCATAGAGTATAATGCCCCATTTGGCATGTGCCTCACTAGACACCTGCAACAGCTGGAGATGCCACAAAAGTACCTCACGAAGAGGATCCTAGGCCTTAAACACATGTCCTATATGGACATACTCAAAAAACTCCAGCTATTCTCCATCTCATATCTTCTACTAAGAGGTGATCTCTGCTTGACTTACAAAGCCATGTCTGACCCAGCTCTGTTAGAAATGCTACAGCTAAAGAAATCCCAATCCCTGCACACCACACTTTCCAGAGATCTCAACCTCATTATGACAATCAACAGAACATGCTGGAGGGACATGTTCATAACCCTGAGACTGCCCATGCTCTGGAATAGACTTTCCATACATGTCAAGCAGAGCACCTCACTAGCCCTCTTCAAGAGAAATCTTGATGAGTGCATGGGAAATAGAAAGTTCACCCCAGGGATCACTTCAGTGGCTGTACTTGATAGAGGCACTGGGAACTAACAACGTGCGGCCCAATGCCAGGGCACGTCTATGTTTGTAAAGGCCCCAGGGTCATTAGCCTCGTACACACCTATGAATAATGCCAAGAAATCTGTTTTACTTTTAAGATCCTCGTTGAGATTATTCCACTCTGCAGGAATAAGAGTATAGGACTTTTCTCCTATTGTTTTTTTTTTTTTTTTTTGATGTGTGATCTGTGTAAAATGATCCGCCAACTGAGAAGGGGCAGAGATCTTTAAGTTGAAGCTTTTACTATGACTTTGTTGGATGAAATGGGACAGAGCCTGTAACTAATGAGTTTGAAAGTGAAACTTGATAAGATGCGACAGTAAGCCATTTAGCTATTTGTAGTGCTGTGATAGTGGTGTCACCATGATGTCATACCATATCCTTGCAACCTATAGATTGCTCTCCATGCCCCAGGAAGCCCATACTGCTTATCTCAGTGTATAGAGTCCCTCACCATTCAGCCCAGTACAATATTCATAGGGGATCTTACTACCCCGCTGTAGACTGGGAATCTTGAGAGGATTAAGTAATAGTTCAAAGGTTAAATTTCAAGAAAAACACTGTATTGATGGACTCCAATAACATCTGGGATGTTTAACAAATAGCATGATACATGATCTCTCTGGTCCACTTGAATCACTTTTCAAATGGAGTTTTCAGTCAGGTTTTGTGCCCAAGGAATGGAAAAGGGTTACAGTTATTCCCCTGCACAGAGAAGGTCCAGCCACTGATCTGGGCAACTACAGGCCCATAAGTCTTACCAGCCTCATATGTAAGGTCTTGGAAAGAATCATCATGGACATGACAAATGAGGACATAGATAATCCCAAATGCTGGACCCACCACAATTCAGCTTTAAGAGAAGGTCATGCCTTTTAAATCTGGTGGACTTTTTTGAGAGGATCACCCAAACATTTGGATGAAGGTAAGACTTGGCCAAGGCTTTTGATATAGTACCCCATTCAAGCATTATAGAGAGCCTCACTAATTTAGGTATAAACCCATTTATCTCCTGCTGGATTGCCAACTGGCTCACCGATAGGAAGCAGAAGGTCAAAATAAGTGTGGCTACCTCCACCAATAGGCCATTCACTAGCAGTGTCTCCCAGGGCTCTGCGCAGGACCCTTTCCTTTTTGGCATCTATTTCTCTGAAATGGAAGCAAATGCTGAAATTTTATGGCTGACTAAGTTGGCAGATGATTGCAAGATGGGGGGTTATCATCGACTCCCCTGCAGACACTAGCATTCTTCAAAAAGGTCTGTCTCTGACTAACAAATGGTGACAAAGCCATGATCTTAAATTAAATGTTAAGACATGCAAAATTGTACTCTTTGGGAAGTCAACCATCCCATCTAATTACCATTTTGATAAAATGCTCCTTAATAGTCTACCCACTGGTCGGGGATCTGGGTGCACACATAGACAGTAGCTTTACCTTCGACCACAACGTGGCCATAGTGGTGAGGAAATCCTTTTATGTTGTGCAACTTGTAAGTAAGGGCGCATGGCATCTAGTTCCAAAGAGGTCATTATTTCACTGTATTCTGCCCTTATCAGACCAGTCATAGAGTCTAGTGCTCCCTTTGCTATGTATCTGACCAGGCATATGCAACTACAGCAACCTCAGAGGTTCCTTACAAAAAGAATACAAGGTGTAACAAACCTCCCTTATGCAGAGCACATTAAAACCCATTCCCTCTACTCAGTCTCCTATAGATTGCTGAGGGGTGATCTATGCCTGGCTTACAAGGCAAACCCCACATTTGTAAATCTCCTACATATTCGGAACTCAAAAAGTACCAGAAATACAAGGTCTAGGGACCGGAATTTTGTTTGTGACTTAAACTGAACTTGCTGGAGAGACAGAAATGTGTCCCAGAGACTGCCCTTACTATCAAATATGTTTCCCACCCATGTGAAGTTGAGTTTCTGTTACCTAGATTAAGCGCAACCTAGACGAGTGGATGAGAAATAGGAAATTTACATCGGGCCTAGCACCCATGTCCTTATGGACAGAGGTACTTCATAAATGCCTGGTTCTCAATGTCCTGTTCAGAAACAGGACATCATTTTTCTTTTGGGAAAACTTGGCTGGGCTTAGAAAGTGCCGTCCTCCCGGGTCATTAGCCTAGTAGCAATCTTTCAATCTATAAGACAGTGATGCTCATTGAAAGGAGATTGATTAATAAAGCAACACATAGATTCATAGGTTGGTACTAGGCTATGCAAGCCTAGCCATAACAATTCCCTGGATATTTCTTCCCACAATATTTACTTCTCTGGATCCCTGTCTGGCAGGGCAGGTGACATGATCCCCAGGGTGAATTTCCCATCTCCCATCCAATCATCAAGGTTCCTTTTGAAGAGGGCCAATGAGGCGCTCTGCTTGACATGCATGGGCAGTCTATTCCAGAGTATGGGGAGTCTCTGGGTCAGGAACCTATCCCTCCAGTATGTTTTGTTCATTGTGATGACAAAGTTTAGATCCCTGGAGCGTGTGGCTCTGAGGGATTGGGATTTCTTTAAGTGGAGCATGTCCAACAGCTCAGGGTTTGACATGACCTTGTATGTTAAGCAGAGATCGCCTCTGAGTAGACAATATGCCACAGAGTATAGCTGGAGTTTTTTTAGACGGTCAGCATATGGCATCTGCTTTAGGCCTGTGATTCTTTCAGTGAGGTATTTCTGTGTCCTTTCCAGCTGTTGTAGATATCTTGTGAGGTACATACCAAATAGGGCATTATACTTTATAATGGGTCTAATGAGGGATGAGTACAGTGGGGCAATGACATCCTTTTTTCTGGATGAAAAGCCCTTAGTGATGAGGTGTGCCACATAGAAGGAATTCCTGACTGTTGTGGCGATGTGGTTATCGAACGCGAGACCACTGTCCACCTGTGTCCCTAAGTCTCTCATCACACTTTCGATGTTTAGTGTCCCGCCACCTATGTGGTAATTCATGGGTACATGTTTTTTTCCAAACGGGATAACTATACATTTCTTGGCATTACACTTGAGCCCATGGCTCTGGCACCAGGCATCTGTTTCTGTAAGGCCCTTTTGTAGAATATCCACATAATTTGGGGATTCAGTAATGGCTCCCAGTTTGCAGTCATCTGCGAACTTTGTTAGCCAGAGTCCCTTAGTGTTGGCCTGTACTTCAAAGAAGTAGATGCCAAACAAGAGTGGTCCCAGGACTAAACCTTGAGGTACTCCACTTATCACTTGTCTGGAGCTGGATTTGGAGTCAGCTACTTTCACAGTCTGGGTTTGGTCAGTAAGCCAGTTGGCAACACATCGAGTGACGTAGGGATTTATGCCCAGCTTAGTAAGTTTATCTATGATTCCAGAGTGGGGGATGGTGTTGAAGGCCTTGGTGAGGTCCAGATAGGCTGTGTGGACCACCTTACCCTCGTCCACAGCTCTGGAGACTGATTTGTAGAAGTCAATCAGATTCAAGAGACAAGATCGGCCCTTCACAAACCCAAACTTGGTGGGGTCCAGTGTTTGAAGGTTGCCTATGTCTTTTTTTATAAGTTCCATGATAATGCGTTCCATGCCCTTGCAGATCAGGCTTGTCAGACTGATGGGATGGTAGTTCCCGGGATCCAAGGTGGATCCTCCCTTGTGGAGCGGGATAGCCGTAGCTGTGCGCCACATAGTGGACACAAAGCCTGAGGTGAGGCTATGATTAAACATGACACTTAGGTAAGGTGACAGTTCATTTTTATAGTTCATGTAGTACACAGCCTGGGATGTCATCTGGTCCCATGGATGCTGTATTCTTAGCTTTGGAGAGTGTGGTTTCTACCTGTGTGGCCATGATTATCGGAATTTGGCTATCTTTTGGTATTGAGATGGGCCCTTTAGGAGGTGAGGGGGGGGGTGAAGTTGGCACTAAATCGATCTGCCAGGATATTGGCAATATCCTTCGGATCAGTATATTTAATGCCATTCTGTTGTACCTCAGAGCAGATCTGAGCATTGCCATTTAGATTCTTGACATAACTATAGAATGCCTTGTGGTTGTCTTTGGAAACTTTGGCAATTTTATTTTTGTAACTAGCTTTTGAGGATTTTGAGGGATCTCAGCTTCTTACTGAGGCTGGTGAGGGAGTTTTTTGCATCATGGGATTTTCCTCTTTTCTGCAACAGTTTCTTCCTTCTGTTGTATAGTTTGTTTATAGCAGGGGACCACCTGATTGGCTTCCTTTTTTTTGGAGAAGAGCATCTTGGTTCTATTTGGGATGGCACGATTCATGCACGAGTGGATGTACTCGTACAGTGCCTTAGTGTAGGATTCTGCAGTCGAACTTCCAGATCCCTTCTGCGTGGGTGTTGTGAAGTTTGTCACTTCAGACTACAGTAGCATGAAGTTGGCTTTGGAGAAGTTTTTTCTGGAGGTTTCCTTACTGGGGGGTGAGGGTGGGATGTGGATGTCAAGGTTGATTTGCTTATGGTCAGACCTGACCAATGAGGGGATGACCAGTGGTATGGAGCATCTATCTTCCATGTTGGTAATGACCAGGTCTAGGATATTGGAGCCCCTGGTGGAACAATGGATTAGTTGATCCAGGGCGTTGGAATTTATGAATTCCAAGAACCGTTGGGAAAAGGAGTTGGTACCAGAGTAGCTTTCCCAGTTAATGGCAAGGTAGTTGAAATCACCCAGTATTAGGGTATTTGTTTGTATCTTAATATTTTCCAGTATGTTTAGAAAGGTGTAGTGAGAATCTCGGGGCATGGTGAGGGATCTGTAGCAAGCTACAATTTGGATTGCAGTCTTACCTAGTGTTAGTTGCACCTGGAGAATTTCAGATGCATTGTGTTGGGCAACTAGCCTGGAGGTATGAATATCCTTGGTGAATATGGACACTCCTCCCCCTTTAGTGTTTCGGTCTTGGTTTTGTGGCCGAAAAGTGTGGTAAGAATTGTAGCCTGGTATTGCAGGGGTGCTCTCTGGAGCCTTGAACCAGGTCTCAGTTACTGCACAGATATCGATGTTCTCCATTTTTAGGAGTGCCTCGAGAGAGTGCATTTTGAGGTTTAGACTTCTAGCATTGAGTAGCATTACCTTCAGACTTTGCATGCTTGTATCTGTTACGGTGGTGGTTTTTATCCTTTGAACCTTGCCTAAAAAAGGCACTATAGGGGTTACAAGAGCTTTAGCCAGTAACCGGAATCCCAGGGGTGACAGGTGCAGACCATCTCTGGCAAAGCATCGTGGTTTGTCAATCATGTCTTCCCAGGCAGACAAATACTGGATCCCCTTTGAATGACACCAGAAGCTTAGCCAATTGTTGAAGTCAATCATTTTGTCCTTATACTGTGGTATCATTCTGGCTGAAGGCAGGATGCTACTCAGGGCTAGGGTCATACCTGCCTGGGTCACATGATCCAAGAGCTCTTCCATGTCTCTTTTCATGTAGTCCAGGGAGGTACGTCTCAAGTCATTCGCTCCAGCATGGACAATGACAGAGTTGTATTTGTACTTGTTGTGCAGTGACTTGAGTGCATGCGTTATGTGGCGGATCCTGGCACCCGACAGCAGCTGACTGTAATTTTCTCCTTGTTCAGCCTGGTGAGTGGGACATCAGTGTGCCTGACTATAGAGTCACCAATGACTAAAGTGTTGGGTACATTGTCTTACCTTAGGGGCTGTTGTTGGGTGGTACACTGGTGTTGTGAGCTATGGGTCACTTTGGTTGTGACTGGTGTTTGTTTGCGTTTCAGCTTCGGAGTTCCTTGTTGCTTGGGCAGGTTAATGTTAAGGGCCACTGCATATGTGGGTTTAGTGTTGCTATGTGTGGGTGTTGATGGTGTGGGTTTTGAAGGGCTATGAGTTGCTTGAGGTGTAATGCACGTGTTAACCTTCTCCTCTTGACTGCCTAGCACAATCTTGGCCGGAGAGAGCTTTGCTTCCAGTTTGGCTATGTAAGTGCATCTCTTGCAGGTTGTAATGTTGGGTGGTAGGAGGAGAGGATTGTCTGTGTACATGAGGCAGTTGCCGCATTGCCCCAGTATGCCCAGATTCACCATGTGGACAGGAGAAAACGCCGGAAGCTGACCCTTGGACATGCCTGTTTAGGTGCTTTTTTGTAAAGTTTAAGAGCTGTTTTCCCTTACCTTTGTAAGGTACTTTGCAATTATAGGCTGTTTAGTGCCTATGATTAATTTCTCCTTATTGACAAGGAGAGCTGAGTGCTTGTATCAGTTTCAGGCTTCCTAGTGCTTTCCAGCAGGTTCTAGAGCAAGTGTTAGTCACAGGGGTTCAGATTTTAGTGCTACTACTGAGAAACCAGCTAGTTCTAAGGGAAAATTTGAAGAGTAGACTTTCTGGCATCTGTAATAGTTTAACTGTAGCCTCGCAGTGCTGCATGATGTGAAAAATGTGCAGACACACGCGATTTAAGCCAGAAAGTTGAAAGGGATAGAAATCAGCCCAAAATGGCCAATAATATTACAATTTCAGAGCTGGAAACCACTCCTCTAGTGTTAAATCGGCAGTACAATGCTCACCAGTCACACTGGTAAGCAGTAGGACTTCCCTCTTCCACAGCAAGGTCTGGATAGCTCTGAACACAGAAAATAAAGTCCTGAGAAAAGTAAAGCGTGGGATATGGACTGGCTAGGAAAGGTGGGAAATGAGCAAACAAGATAGTATTTTTTTTTTTGTTGAAACAGGCTAAACAATGCAATAATACAGCAAATAAACACAGAAAAGGCTAACACACTTGAATGTGTAGTCCTAAACAGTAAATGCAATTAAAACTCTACAAAATTAGCACTTTAAAACTTTTTAAATAAAGCAAGTCAAGTGCACAACTGAAAAACGATTTAAGAGGCAGTAATACAGCAGAATAAGTAGCTAGTCTAGATATACAGAGAAGTCTATATATACAGAAAAGCAGCTAAAACACACTCTAAAATATACTCTATATTTCCAAAATGTTTGAGAAGCACAGTCAGAACACAAGGAGATTCAGGCATTTTTTTTTTTTTTGAAAGGGAAAAAGGAGAAACAGAAGGCCTTATCAAATGTTCTCTCTATTAGGTAGAATGAGCTAATGACACTAGATTGGGAAGAGTGTCCCAGATCAGATTTTACAGTAGGGGTGGGCAACTGCAAAGCCACCAAGTATAACAGCAAGACACCAACAGGGAGGGATGGTGGGGACAATACTAAAGCTATTAGCCTACAGACAGTAAGCACTACAGAAAGCCACAAAATGAAAGGTTTTAAACAGATGAAGGAGCAATGAGAGACTACAGAATGCTTTTAACTGCAGACAAATTAGTTACCCATGCAGATTAGTTAATAGCAATAATAAAAACTATGCAGCAGGCAATAAAAAGTGCTACATATAAATTGATAGAAGCAACACTCAGTATAAATCGAAAAAAACAGGATGCTTATATATCTCAGCTAAGAGTTGTAGTCAACAGTAGCTCAGTGTGTATAGACAGAAATCCTATCAAAGTTAGGGCTTAACTACCAGAAGATACAACCTTAGACAACTTTTTTTTTTTTTTTATTAAACACCAAAGAACCAGCCCCCACTTGACAGCAGCCAATTAACACAATCTAGCCAAGGTAAAGAAAGGCTTCTGCTAATTCAAGATGGCCTGTTCATGTGCTTTGAACAATCACTGTATAAACAAACAAGCCCAGAGCCAGCAATTCTGAACTAGGACAATACTAAAGCTATTAGCCTACAGACAGTAAGCACTACAGAAAGCCACAAAATGAAAGTTTTTAAACAGATAAAGGAGCAATGAGACTTTACAGAATGCTTTTAACTGCAAATAAATCAGTTACCCGTGCAGATTAGTTAATAGCAATAATAAAAACTATGCAGCAGCCAATACAAAGTGCTATATATAAATTGCTAGAAACAATCTGTATAAATAATTGAAAAAAAACAGGATACTTGTATGTCTCAGCTAAGAGTTGTAATCAACACCTCTCCTCCACTCTGCTCAGTGTGTATAGACATTTTATTTAACGTTATTTGTAATAGGTTAGTGTTATAGGATGAGAAGCTGTTCATCTGTTCTAATCAGACTCATGGAATATCAAGTCACTTGTCCAATCTGATCGGCATCACCAAATGCTCCAGGCTGAGACTTCTTTAAAGTTTTGTCTGTTATAATCGTGTAGCAACTCCCCCACATTTGTTGTTTGACACCTTCTGAACTGAAGGATCCTGTCCCAGCCAAGTGCTCCACTTAGATTTTTTTCACAAGTTGAAAACTTGTTGAAAACATACATTGATTAGATGTCTTCCTTGTAGAGCTCCTTTACTTAATAGCTTTCACATTTTGCATGCAAACCCCAAAAGGAAAATGCCATAAAAGTATAAATTCCAAAGGTAAAATGCTGTAAACATGTATATTTCATATTCATATTTTTCTTTTTTTGTGTCATAGTTGGGAGGCCTATCATCCTCTTGGCATAATAGATTATTTTCCTGTTTTCTTCTAATGTAGTTCTTTATGACTTTGGTGTAGTTGACTTTCACTCAGCAAAGTGCTATTGGCTATCATTTACTGCTGCAGTGATGCTTTGTTTATAGTCTATTTAGTGCTGTTCTCTGATTATTTTTCTCTGTTGTTTTGTGTATGTATAACTGTTTTGTTCTTGTGCTAGACATAGATTGTTTTGAAAAGATCTTCTGGAAATGTACCAGACGTGACCACAAGATACTGCCCTAGGACGCCCACAAGTATGTTTTGGCTGACTGTTTTGATGTACAGAGCTTCTGACCCTTGCTTCCTTGTAGATTTAAGGACTAAATGAATTCTTAAGGTTTTGCTTTCTCCTGACTGCTTAGGGTAGAAGCCCAGGAAAAACAAAGAAAATGAAAGGGAAAAAGACGGAGAAAGATAAAGAAAAAGGGTAGTAATCCAAATTAAGAGAGGAAAACAGATGTTGTCTCTTCTTTTGCACTGAAAGTGTTGAGAATGGAGGCAGACCATTGTCCAGCACCAGAGAAAGTTTTTCTCCGTTGACACTTTCTTTGTCAGATCCAATTGTGATCCCAGGCAGGTTGCCCAAACATCAGATCAGACAGCTGTTGGGAGAGGGAGGTTTATTTCTATGGCCTCTTCAACCTTGTCCTCGAGATCTTTCAGGTCCTTCAGAAGCATGTCTGATCTTGACTGGAAATAGACGATGAGGGCCTTCCTGAAGACACAGATTGAGATGGGTGTCATCCCATCCCCCTGTGTTTCAAGGGTGGATTGGGCTGGCCCTTTCTCACCCATCCTTGTACTCCTTCCCATGTTCATTTATGCAAAGACCCTCAAATCTGTCGTGAGACTGAGCTCTTGATGCCAAGTCTTTGGCACTTTCCTTATCAATGCTTTTGGTTCCATTTTTGGTGTCAGAGTCTGGCGTTTGAGGTGTCTGCGCCTATCTTCTTCTTCAAAGCCCTCTAGTTTGTTAGAGTCTGGAGTTTCCTCTTCAGTGCCACTTATATCCATGTCTTGGGGGAAGGGATGCAGTGCCAGGTGGGGTACCCTTGATTTCAGCATTCTTGGGGTTGGCCTTCAAAGTTATGCAGAGTACATAGCCTCAAAAAATCTGCACAGCAGCCATCTGAGTCCTCTGAGTTGAATTCTCCCTTTCTGATAGTCCAAGAAAGAGGACATGCTAAAGGAGACACAGTGACTCCACTGCAGAGTCACTCACCTTGGACACCAATTTGGATGAATGAGTGGGTTTCCCCCATCCCCTCCTAAAGATGCCACATTCATTAAAATCATCAAATTGATGTGATAGATGAGATCTTGGTCCATCATTGATCCACCTTCTCAAGGTGAAGAGATGTTATTTAAGGCCTGTCACTCTGCACTCTCTGCTCTTGGGTGGTCCTTCTTAGCTACCTCCTTACTGACTTGGCTGCCAGGAGGGTGAGGCAAGAACCAGATTTGTCTTAAGCCATCCTAGGAAGCCTGTTAAAAGTTTCTTGCCACCCAAGGATAGGCAGTTCCAGTTCAAGGGACATCTGATGGATTCATTTATTGTAGCACCTGCCACTAGAAAAGCTGTCAGATGGGACAACCACTGTCCATCCACCCAAGGAGTCCAGGGCTATGGACAGAATGGGGAAAATGGGCATATACCTCAGGTACCTTTGTCCTAAGAGCATTAAACTTTGCCAATCACATGAACCACTTCAGAGGAGATGTAGGGGAACAAGCATTAATCACTTTGAATAGGTGTTTACACCAGAATCCAAGATACAGCTGGAGACTATATGTGGCACTATGTTAAACATAACCAGCCTCAGTATGTGGCTCGTGCATACCAAGCATAGCACTTCTGATGGTGTGACTCCTGCAAGGGGCACAGGCATTACAATTAGATACCATACCCAGCTCCTTTTTGTGACTGCAGATGACTTTAAGACGTCCTTCACTAATGCCTCATATAATGGCATATCCTTGTTTGGTCTGTTTATGAAAAAAAACTGCTCAAGTATGAGCAAGAAAGAAAGAAGGACTCTGCTCTGGTTGTCAAGTTTGAGACCCCTCAAGGATCCTACAGTAGATTTCAGAAGGGATCCAAATCCTTATGTTTTAGGAACCACTTCAACCCTTTGACTCAACTTCAGACAAGGGTGGTCAAGGCAGAGGCAGCCTTTTAAGTGGACACAGACCCAAAGATCAGGGAGATCTGCAAAGTCAGGGATATGGGATCCCTTTTTGACCAGCAATGCCAGTGTCCTTGAGTTTCCTGAGTGCTCCCATGTGAAAGCAGTTGGGGGACGTTTATCCTTCCAGCTGCCTGTGTAGATGACCATCACACAGAACTCATGGGTGAGATGGATAATATCCAGATGCTATACAACTCCCTTTTCTTTGTCAACCTCCCTGTTCTGTATCAGCTGCTACCAAACTTTCCACCCCATCAATGAAAAGCAACCAAAGGAAAAATAATTTCTCTTAGAAAAAGAGTTATCCAGGACGGTCCCACCAGAGATGGTCTGGATTTTTTTTTCAAGATTTTTTTTGCTTCAAAAGAAGAATGAGGACCTCAGAACCATTTTAGATGTAAGCTGCCTAAACCTCCATGTAAAAACACTTCGGAATGATCATGGTGCAAGCAATTTTGCCACATTTGCAGGCAAACAATTGGATGTACTGAGTAGATTTTCAGGATGCCTACAACCACATCAATGTAGCAAAGCCATCCCAAAGATTTCCGTTTCTTGCTTGAAGTCGATCATTTTCAGTTTTGAGCCCTGCTCTTTATTCTTATTACAGCCCTCTAGGATATTTACCAAGTACATGACAGTAGTTGCAGCTCATCTAGACACCCAAGAGATCTGTGTGTTTCCCTTCTTAGAAGATTGGCTCATCTCTGCTGCAACTAGCAAGTTTATCAAGGCCAGAAGCTACTTGCTACCACTCTGCCTCTCTTTAGACAGTTATGAAAAATCAAATCTTGGCAAACTCAATCCATTCTGGTTGCTGGATGCCATCCAGACACTACAAAATGTGTAATGAATCTCCCATCAGAATGGATCCAGTCTCTCAGATTTAATATCCATACACTTCTGAATCATTCATCTTTGCCTGCAATGTTGGTACTTAAGGTCCACAGATTATTGGCCACCACCATAGTCTTGGTACAGTTACTCACTTCCACATGCATACTCGTCAGTGGCTGCCAAAGGTGCAGTGGTTTCCTCTTGCAGGCCATGCCTCTACCCAGTCATCATTACTCAGCAGTGCAAAATGCTCTTGAAATGGTGGCTAACCTCTCACAATATCCATGTGGGAAGACCCTTTTTTATTCCACGTCTGATTGTGACAGTCACTACTGACACCTCCCCACTGATGTAGGGGAGCATTTTGAGGGAGGATGGTCCAAGGAACTTCTGATTAGATAGAGGCTAATGTTCACATCAATATTTTGGAAATTATAGCAGTTTTCCTAACATTGCAGAAATTCTAGGACCTTCTGCCTCTTGGAGTAAGTCCTGTACAGACAGACTTGTCCGTAGTCTGGTATCTGAGTAAGCAAGGCAAAACTAAATCCTACCCCATTCGCAGAGAAGCTATGAGGGTTTGGCAGTGTGTGATTGCTTTGCATAATTTTTTAACTGTAATGTATATTCTGGGAAGGACCAGATACCTAGTACAGGCTGAGCAGATTTATCTTGATACTTCACAATTGGTGTCTGAATATAGTTGGCAGCACATCAGCCATTAAGCCCCTCAGGCCAGTCTTTCTGTTTGCGTCCAGTACCTACCATCACCATATGCAGCAGCTCCAGAGAGATGATTGTGAAGATGCTGTAGCCAGTTAGTGGCCTGCTGGACTTTTCTGTGCCTTTCCAACTCTTGCCTTGTGTACAGATTCTTTCAGAAAGGCATAACATACAAACCCAAGATGACCTTCATTGTTCCACTTTGGCCATGGCAAGTTTGGTTTTCCTTGTTAAGGCCTCACATGATGAAGACCCCGTGGCTTTTAGATTCCCATCTGGATCTTCTGTCTCACCCTTCCATATATGAGATTAGTTATCTTGGTTTCTACAACTCCAGTAATGGCCAAAGGCCATTCATCATTCTGGAAAGTTACTTTCAGCATCACAAAAATAATCCACTTGAAGCGAATACAGAAGCAAATGAAACATTTCTCAGTTTGGGAATTTGAAAAAGGCATTGATCCTTGTTATGCTTCTCTTCCTGAAATTCTTCAGTTCCTTTTGCATTTACTTGTTTGTAGTTCAAATTACCCTGGGTTCATAGGTGATTACTAGTCTAATGACCCTGGGGGTCTTTTTAAACCTAGCCAAACTCCCCAAATGTATCTGACAAGTTCTGATACCTTAGGTTTTTTTTAAGGGGTATATATGTAGGATTGGGCATGTGTGGTCAAGCATTTACAAGCTGCCTTTGTCTACTAGAAACATAGGTGCCAGACCAGGGATAAGTTTCTGATTCACTGTCTACTGGTCCAAGTTACGCTTAAATTGGATTAGGGAAGAACTTTACTTTACATGGATAGGAAATCTGTTTTGGAGAAGGGTAGTCTCTGAGACACGTACCTATCCCTCCAACATGTCCTACATATTCAACAAGCACACTGCTTTACTGGCATATGGGTAGTAGTGTCCTGCTATCCTCCCTCTGATAATCTGTCAAAGGTTAGAGTTCCTCCCACTGTCTCCCTGTCACTGTGAAGAACCAATCACCTGGCAAGACCAGAACTGATCTTCAAACCCACAGACAGCGCTCTTCTGTTTCTAGCACCACAGTAAGAGAAGGAACTCATGGAAGGCTGCTCTTCCCCTCTGGTTTTCTTCAGCTATTGAGCTCAGATAAGAAACCCTTTTGGTTTTTTATTCCTCCCTCTGCTTTTTTCTTCATGTGCTTGAAATGTGTTTTCTGCAGATTTGCTTGTTATTTTCTTGCTGGAAATTTGTATGTACTTTGAGTTTTAGTTCTCTTTTAGTATAAGAGTTAGACTGTTTATTATAAGCTTTTTTTGAAAGTTTTGATAGGAAAACTTGCTGTTTCACATTGTTTTTTTTTTCCTTTGGGGCTATGATTATTTGAAATATTTAAGTAGATTTGCAGCATTTTGAATATTTTTTTAATCACAATATTGGTACCATTTAGTTTGTTAAACATTTCTGACAGGAATTTTTCTTAAGTTTCTGTTTAATTCCTTGTCTAAGGCTATCTTAGACTGTTTTTATTCATGTGGATCTGAAACTAGCCATTATTTATTACAACTGGGTGACTTAGTAATACATATTTTGTGATTTGTGGTGTACTACTGACATTGCTGTACTTTTTTCTCAGGGCAGTATTCAGTGTAGTATCCCTGTAGAAATAGACGTCAGATTGCTATTTAGAGAGAAGAGTGGGATGTGTCCATTTTGTACTGGTTTGACCATTAAACCAGTATTTGGTATTCATCTGGCTAATTTTCTGTCCCCTGACCTGGACTGTGAGAGAGCACCCCACCACCACCATCTACCCTCTGTGCACCTAAAAAACCCCCATAAAAATAAATAAAAAATGTGCCATCTTTCTACAGCTTGTGACTCCACAGTAGCCTCTACCTTGGTCAGGCTATTGGACCACTTACCTTCTGTTGCTTCCTGGTCCCCTGGTGTGGTGTTAGTAATTATGCATGACGCAAGGATGAGACGCATCCTCCAGGGCTATACCATTTCCTGCATCAGGTATGGGGGAGCCAAACCTTTTGGGTGTAGGGGAAGTCAGGAGGGCAGAATCCATTGCCAGTATTAATATGTCTTCCTCTGAGTATTTTTCCCACTGGAGAAGTACATGCTAAGAAGAGCAGAAGACCCACCATGTGGTAGGGCAGCAGTCTCTGACTGTTTTCCCACCTGAGATAGCAGCTGTGACCAGATCTGTTGCTCAGGAAGCTGATTACAAGTACATACCAAGGTTATGAGTTAACACCAGCACTTCCACTCATCTAAGAATCCCGGTTTTGGAGTGGAGTTTTGGAGGGGATCCAGAGTCTGAGGTTTTGGACCTGTCAGAGTCAGATCAGTTGTTTTCCTCTGATGACAAACCGGTTCACAAACCCAAATAAATATTTTCTTTTACCTAAATGCTGGCAAGATTTAATGTATTCAGTTGGGGGCAATCATTGGTTGCCCTCAAGATCAGCAGGGTTTATAATCTTTTGGAGGATGAGTTTCCAGACATGGAGACCTTTCTCCATTGATTCTAATATTGGAGGATGTTTTTAAAAAAGCTTGTAATTCTTCCCTGCTCATTGAGGCTATGCAAAAAAATATGTTTAAGAAATTCAGGATATGCTCAGCCATGCCTGGTGTCCAACTCCCCCTTGTCAATGGACCCTGCTTTGGTGTCCCCAGTGACATTTTCTAATAAAAGGACTTTGTCTTGTTCAAATCCTTTTCATTCAGATAAACTAGGCAGATAGCTAGAATCTCAAGAAAAGAAGCTGGCTCAGTCCAGCACAATGTCTTTTAAAGTGTTTAACTACTAGTGTTTTATGTGGAAGTCTGTGTTGAGATGTATGTATAGCTTAGAGAAGTTTGCTCACCATTACCTGCTGAGCAAAAGGTTGGTGTAAAAGGTATTGTTTCCATTGTTTATCAGGCAACAAAACATGTTTTAAAGAGTGCCTTGCAGGGGCTGATACTAGTGTTAGAAATGCAGTGTCATCAATGGTGGTAAGGAGGTATGCTTGGTTGCACAGCCAGAACTTTTCTGATTAGTTAAAAAAATTAGATTTTGAATGCTCCACATGAGTCTGTGTGTTTTGGTACATTAGCTAATCAGATCCTTAAACATTGGGATAACAGCTGTAAACTCATACTGGGTGTGTCAAAATATCTCATAGTCCCAAATTTCCCTTCTTTAAGAAGGATATTTTTCGGTGGTCTTCCATAAAGAAGTCCTAGCCAAACAAAAACAAAGACAGTAAAAGGAAATGGCAGGATGAAAACTCCATCAGTTCTAACAAAGAGGGGTTCCATTTCCTAAAAGATAATCCCGTTTCCAACTCATGACTATGCCAAGGAGAAGCACACATCCTTCTCAAGTCCACCTCCAGATGTCACATATCTGAAGTTAGCTCTCAACAAGGTGGACTGGCATCAGTAGTTTCTGACAAATGGGTGCTCATCATTGTTGGCAGAGGTTACAGATGGCACTGGAAAGAAGATCTACCTCTCTTCGAAGAGTCTCCCCCTCATCTGCTGGACCTTGACTTTTATTCCTTCCTTTTCTCCAGTAAATGCTGAACTCATGGGTTATAGAATCGGTCCCTCCTCTGGAAAGGATGAGAGGTTTCCACTCCAGAACTTTTTATAGTCCCCAAAAGAGAACTGTCACTTTGGACTTTTCCTTTCTGAATACGTTTGTCAAAGTCCCCAGGTTCAAGATGCTCACCCTCCAAACAGTGCTTCCCTTTTGCTGGACAACTGCCTCATGGTGACCCTGGACTTGAAGGATGCGTATCATATACCCATTGCTTATCACTTCAGGTGATTTCTGAGATTTGTTGTTGCCTGGTTCGCTTCAGTTTTGTGTATTGCCCTTTGGGTTATCCATCACATCTCGGGGGTTTATCAAATGCCTTGCACCTGTACTGGCTCACTGTTGGCCTCTGGGCATCCACATTTTTCTTTACTTGGACGACTTGCTGATCCGTGCAGAGTTTGCTTCCAGTTGTTTGGAATCACTGGAGGAGGTATCTACCTTACTCTCCCATCTAGAGTTCAAGTTGAATGTCTGGAAATCCTGTGCGATACCTTTGCAAGGACTAGTCTTTCTGGGACACTTGATCAACTCCCACAAGAGAATGGCAATTCTACCAGAAGACAAGATCCTGTCTTTCCAGATGATTCTGGAATTCTCTAAGAGGGATATTGCCTTGGCAAGAGAATTCCTAAAAGTTTTTGGACTGATGGTGTCCATGATTTTCATTAACACTGGTCTATCTTCACATGCGAAAAATTCAATAGTATGTCCAAAATTGTTCGCTCTGCCACCTTCATTGCATGGAATTCCAGTTGCTGATGCTGTCCTTCAAAAATGAGAGTTACATTGGTGGAGAAATCAGTTAAGTATCAATCCAAGACTTGATTTTTCCCGTCCGCTGCAGGTGCAGTCTGCCTAGACAGATTTATCAGATTTTGGTTGGGGGGGGGGGCGGTGTCCGTGGGGTTGCAAGTGCAAGCCACCTGTGGCCTCAAGGGTGCATGGAAACACATCATTATCAAGGAGATGTTGGCTTTGATTCACTCCTTGAAAGTTCTTCACCAACTATGGACTCTGAGTCCTCTTCTGGTGGCCATGAGCAACACCACAGTGATGTGATACCTCAGCAAAGGAGTTCAAGGTCTTGCCTTTTGTGTCAGCTGGCAGTGATGCCCTGGGAGCTTGGTTTACAGCATTCTCTGACTCTTCAGGCATCATAAGTCCTGTAAGAGCAGAACATTGTGCAGACTACTCATATCATGGGCAGTCTGGCACAAATGGCAGTTGAAGGCAGTGGTGTTCCAAGATCTAGTCCAGACATGAGGAAGGCCTCAAACAGATCTGATTGCCTCCTTTCAAAACCGACAGTTGGAGAAATTCTGTTTCAGACATCCTTGCAGCCATGCTTAGAAGGACAGATGCTTTCTCATCCTTTTGGATGGGAACGTTCCCTGTATGCATTTCCAACCTTTCCACTGATTCAGAACCTTCAGAAATACCTTCTGAAAGAAATGTCAAAGATCATTGTGGTGAACCCCTATTGGCTAAGACCATTTTGGTTTACCCTTTTAATGGTATTGGCCAAGGGCAATTATTACAGACTTCCTTACACTCTGCATCTGCTTACACTGTTTCAGGGGGACTGGTGCACTCCAATGTGGTGAAACTTCAACTGTCAGCCTGGATAATTCGGTCTTGACTCTGCTTAGACACTTGTTTTATAAGGATGTTTAGCAGATGTTAAAGGGGAACGGAAACCCTGCTAATAGAAAATCTTATAGATGAGGTTTTCTAAGTGGTTCCTAAATGGAAGCAGAGGGTCCACTGAAGTTAATATCCCTCTGGTCTTGAACTATTTGTCCAAGCTACTTCAGGTTGTCTCACTGTATCCATCCATTAAGGTGTATTTAGCGGCCATCTCTGCTCATCTGCATATGAGATCCCCTCTTAAGCAAATTCCTCCTGTGTGGGATCTCAACTATTTTCTTGAAAAGTGGGTCTTACTACCTTTTGAACTGGCAATGCAAGATGATCGCAGGTTCTTAACATGTAAGACTATTTGGTTATTGCTCTGACATCTGCAAGGTGAGTTTCTTGAGCTGCAAGCTCTTGTGGAGGGACAACTTTACTTGATTTTCCACGGAGTAGGATTGTGTTACAAAGTAATCCTTTCATGATGAAAGTGGTCTCAGAATTCACTCTCAATCAGTTTGTTAATCTTACTGTGTTCTTTTCAGAACCTAAGAATAAGAGAGAAAGGATGCTTTGTACCTTGGATGTGCATCAGCAACTCAGGTACGTCCTTGACAGAACAAAACCTTTTAGGAAGTCCAAAAGGCTTTTTATTGCTTTCTTAGGGGAAAAATAATGTCAACCTGTCTGTAAGCAAACTGCACATTAGTTGACCACTGGTATTGTTTTTTGTTGCACCCACCATGACAAGATGAATCTAGGCAAGGTAAAGCCACATTTCACCATGACCTTTTCCTCTTCAGTAGCAAATTGGAAAGGAGTTGGACTGTAGAAGTATTCTAGAGGCAGCAACTTGGTCCTGTGTCCATTCATTTATGGAGCAGTACAATATTGGATGCCTTTTCTAATTCCAAAGCAGGCTTCACATAGACCATTCTCCAGGAGCTCCTGAACCCTTATCCTTCCTCCTCCCAAGTTGGGTAAGCTTTGGGAATCTAATCATATGCCAGTAAGGTTGTGTGTTTGTTGAACATAGTACAATTTTGTAAGTCCTACTTACCTGTAACAGTAGAAGTTCATAGAACACACTGCCTTACTTGACAGTACCCTCCCACCATATCCGCCTTTTGTTAGATGTATATAGTTTGTTGATGAAGTTGCCTCTGAGTTTTGTTTAGCAGCCTTACTGTCGTGCTTTTGCTTTGGAACAGTGAATATTCACAAAACAACTCAGAGCTGAGATATACAAGTATCCTGTTTTTTTGGATTATTTATACTGATTATTGTTTCTAACAATTTATATATAGCACTTTTTATTGCCTGCTGCATAGTTTTAGTGTATTTTATTGCTATTAACTAATCTGCATGGGTAACCGATTTGTTTGCAGTTAAAAGCATTCTGTAGAGTCTCTTTACTCCTTTATCTGTTTAAAAACTTTCATTTTGTGGCTTTCTGTAGTGTTTACTGTCTGCAGGCTAATAGCTTTAGTATCTACACGGGTAACTGGTTTGTTTGCAGTTAAAAGCATTCTGTAGAGTCTCTTTGCTCCTTTATCTGTTTAAAAACTTTCATTTTGTGGCTTTCTGTAGTGTTTACTGTCTGTAGGCTAATAGCTTTAGTAATGGTCCCCACCCTCTCTCCCTGTTTGTGTCTTGTTGTTATACTTGGTGGCTTTGCAGTTGCCCGCCCCTACTGTAAATCTGATGTGGGACACTCCTCCCAGTCTAGTATCATTAGCTCATCCTACTTAATACAGAGAGAACATCTGAGAAGGCCTTCTGTTTCTCCTTTTTCCCTTTCAAAAAAAAAAAAATTGCCTGAATCTCCTTGTGTTCTGACTGTGCTTCTCAAACATTTTGGAAATAGAGTATATTTTAGAGCATTTATTACAACTGTAATTGCCTTAATAGTGGTACAGCTCAAGTGCTCTAGATTGCAGTGCATCTGAATTGTTTGTGTGTTTTAGCTGCTTTTCTGTATATATAGACTTATCTGTATATGTAGACTAGCTACTTATTCTGCTGTATTACTGCCCCTTAAATCGTTTTTCAGTTGTGCACTTGCCTTGCTTCATTTAAAAAGTTTTAAATTGCTAATTTTGTAGAGCTTTAATTGCATTTACTGTTTAGGACTACACACTCAAGTGTGTTAGCCTTTTCTGTGTTTATTTACTGTATTGCATTGTTTAGCCTGTTTCAACAACAAAAAAAAATACTGTCTTGTTTGCTCGTTTCCCACCTTTCCTAACCAGTCCATATCCCAGGCTTTGCTTGTCTCAGGACTTTATTTTCTGTGTTCAGAGCTATCCAGACCTTGCTGTGGTAGAGGGAACTCCTACTGATTACCAGTGAGAGTGGTGAGCATTGTACTGCCTATCTAATGCTAGAGGAGTGGTTTCCAGCTCTGAAATTGTAATTTTATTAGCCTTTTTGGGCTGATTTCTATCCCTTTCAACTTTCTGGCTTAAAAAAACGCGTGTGTTTGCACATTTTTTGCATCGTGCAGCACTGCGAGGCTACAGTTAAACTATTCCAGGTGCCAGAAAGTCTGCTGTTCAAATTTTCCCTTAGAACTAGCTGGTTTCTCAGTAGTAGCACTATAAAATCTGAACCCCTGTGACTAGCACTTGCTCTAGAACCTGCTGGAAAGCACTAGGAAGCCTGAAACTGATACAAGCACTCAACTCTCCTGGTCAATAAGGAAAAATTAATCGTAGGCACTAAACAGCCTATAATTGCAAAGTACCTTGTAAAGGTAAGAGAAAACAGCTCTTAAACTTTACAAAAAAGCACCTAAACAGACATGTCCAAGGGTCAGCATCCAGTGATTTTTCCTGTCCACATGGTGAATCTGGGCATACTGGGGCAATGAGGCAACTACCTCATGTACACAGACAATCCTCTCCTCCTACCACCCAACACTACAACCTGTGAAAGATGCAATTACATAGCCAAACTGGAAGCAAAGCTCTCTCCGGCAATGATTGTGTTAGAAGAGAAGGTTAACACCTGCACTACACCTCTAGCAACTCATAGCCCTTCAAAACCCACACCATCAACACCCACACATAGCAACACTAAACCCACATATGCAGAGGCCCTTAACATTAACCTGCCCAAGCAACAAGGACCTCCAAAGCTGAAACACAAACAAACACCAGTCACAACCAAAGTGACACATAGCTCACAACACCAGTGTGCCACCCAACAACAGCCCCTAAGGCAAGACAATGTACCCAACACTTTAGTCATAGGTGACTCTATAGTCAGGCACACTGATGTCCCACTCACCAGGCTGAACAAGGAGAAAATTACAGACTCTATAGTCAGGCACACTGATGTCCCACTCACCAGGCTGAACAAGGAGAAAATTACAGTCAGCTGCCTGTCGGGTGCCAGGATCCGCCACATAATGCATGCACTCAAGTCACTCCACAACAAGTGCAAATACGACTCTGTCATTGTCCATGCTGGAGTGAATGACTTGAGACATACCTCCCTGGACCACATGAAAAGAGACATGGAAGAGCTCTTGGATCATGTGGCCCAGGTAGGTATGACCTTAGCCCTGAGTAGCATCCTGCCTTCGCCCAGAATGATACTACAGTATAAGGACAAAATGACTGACTTCAACAATTGGCTAAGCTTCTGGTGTCATTCAAAGGGGATCCAGTATTTGTCTGCCTGGGAAGACATGATCGACAAACCACGATGCTTTGAGAGATGGTCTCCACCTGTCACCCCTGGGATTCAGGTTACTGGCTAAAGCTCTTGCCACCCCTATAGTGCATTTTTTAGGCAAGGTTCAAAGGATAAAACCACCACCATAACAGATAGAAGCATGCAAAATCTGAAGGTAATGCTACTCAATGCTAGAAGTCTAAACCTCAAAATGCACTCTCTTGAGGCACTCCTAAAAATGGAGAACAGCGATATCTGTGCAGTAACTGAGACCTGGTTCAAGGCTCCAGAGAGCACCCCTGCAATACCAGGCTACAACTCTTACAACACGTTTCGGCCACAAAACCAAGACCGAAACACTAAAGGTGGAGGAGTGTCCATATTCACCAAGGATATTCACACCTCCAGGCTAGTTGCCTAACACAATGCATCTGAAATTCGCCAGGTGCAACTAACACTAGGTAAGACTGCAATCCAAACTGTAGCTTGCTACAGATCCACCATGCCCCAAGATTCTCACAACACCTTTCTAAACATACTGGAAAATATTAAGATAAAACCAAACACCCTAATACTGGGTGATTTTGACTACCCTGCCATTAACTGGGAAAACTACTCTACTCTGGTATCAACTCCTTTTCCCAGCGGTTCTTGGAATTCATAAATTCTAACGCCCTGGATCAACTAATCCATTGTCCCACCAGGGGCTCCAATATCCTAGACCTGGTCATTACCAACATGGGAGATAGATGCTCCACACCAGTGGTCACCCCCCTTATTGGTCAGGTCTGACCATAAGCAAATCACCCTTGACATCCAGATCCCTCCCCCACCCCACCCCCAGTAAGGAAACCTCCGTAAAAAACTTCTCCAAAGCCAACTTCATGCTACTGAAGTCAGAAGTGACAAACTTCACGACACCCATGCAGATGGGATCTGAAAGTTCAACTGCAGAATCCTACACTAAGGCACTGTACGAGCACATCCACTCTTGCATGAATTGTGCCATCCCAAATAGAACCAAGATGCTCTTCTCCAAAAAAAGGAAGCCAATCAGGTGGTCCCCTGCTATAAACAAACTATACAACAGAAGGAAGAAACTGTTGCAGAAAAGAGGAAAATCCCAGGATGCAAAAAAATCCCTCACCAGCCTTAGTATGAAGCTGAGATACCTCATAAAATCCTCAAAAGCTAGTTACGAAAATAAAATTGTCAAAGATTCCAAAGACAACCACAAGACATTCTATAGTTATGTCAAGAATCTAAATGACAATGCTCAGATCTGCTCTGAGCTACAACAGAATGGCATTAAATATACTGATCCCAAGGATATTGCCAATATCCTGGCAGATCGATTTAGTGCCAACTTCACCCCCCTTTCACCCCCTAAAGGGCCCATCTCAGTACCAAAACATTGCCAAATTCCGGTAATCACGGCCACACAGGTAGAAACCGCACTCTTCAAAGCTAAGAATACAGCATCCATGGGACCAGATGACATCCCAGGCTGCATACTACATGAACTACAAAATGAACTGGCACCCCACCTAAGTGTCATGTTTAATCATAGCCTCACCTCAGGCTTCGAGCCCACTGAGTGGCGCACAGTTACAGTTATCCCACTCCACAAGGGGGGATCAGCCTTGGATCCCGGGAACTACCGTCCCATCAGTCTGACAAGCCTGATCTGCAAGGGCATGGAACGCATTATCATGGAACTTATAAAAAAAGACATAGGCAACCTTCAAACACTGGACCCCACCCAGTTTGGGTTTGTGAAGGGCCGATCTTGTCTCTTGAATCTGATTGACTTCTACAAATCAGTCTCCAGAGCTGTGGACAAGGGTAAGGCAGTCCACACAGCCTATCTGGACCTCGCCAAGCCTTCAACACCATCCCCCACTCTGGAATCATAGATAAACTTACTAAGCTGGGTATAAATCCCTACGTCACTTGATGGGTTGCCAACTGGCTTACTGACAGAACCTAGACTGTAAAAGTAGCCAACTCCAAATCCAGCTCCAGACAAGTGGAGTACCTCAGGGTTCAGTTCTGGGACCACTCTTGTTTGGCATCTACTTCTCTGAAGTACAGGCCAACACTAAGGGACTCTGGCTAACAAAGTTTGCAGATGACTGCAAACTGGGAGCCATTATTGAATCCCGAAATGATGTGGATATTCTACCAATGGGCCTTACAGAAACAGATGCCTGGTGCCAGAGCCATGGGCTCAAGCTTAATGCCAAGAAATGTATAGTTATCCCCTTTGGAAAAAAACATGTACCCATGGTACCACATAGGTGGCAGGACACTAAACATCGAAAGTGTGATGAGAGACTTAGGGACACAGGTGGATAGTGGTCTCACTTTTGATAACCACATCGCCACAGCAGTCAGAAAATCCTTCTATGTGGCACACCTCATCACTAAGGGCTTTTCATCCAGAAAAAAGGAGGTAATTGTCCCACTGTATTCATCCCTCATTAGACCCATTATAGAGTATAATGCCCCGTTTGGTATGTACCTCACAAGACATCTGCAACAGCTGAAAAGGCCACAGAAATACCTCACTAAAAGAATCACAGGCCTAAAGCAAATGCCATATGCTGACCGTCAAAAAAAACTCAAGCTTTACTCTGTGGCATATCGTCTACTCAGAGGCGATCTCTGCTTAACATACAAGGCCATGTCAAACCCTGAGCTGTTGGACATGCTCCACTTAAAGAAATCCCAATCCCTCAGAGCCACATGCTCCAGGGATCTAAACCTTGTCATCACAATGAACAAAACATGCTGGAAGGATAGGTTCCTGACCCAGAGACTCCCCATACTCTGGAATAGACTTTCCATACATGTCAAGCAGAGCGCCTCATTGGCCCTCTTCAAAACGCACCTTGATGATTGGATGGGAGATAGGAAATTCACCCCGGGAATCATGTCAGTCGCCCTGCTAGACAGGGGTCCAGAGAAGTAAATATTGTGGGAAGAAATATCCAGGGAATTGTTATGGCTAGGCTTGCATAGGCCCTAGGGCCGATAGCCTAGTACCAACCTATGAACTTGCTTTTTCATCTGCTCTTCCTTCAGGACCATAGAAAACCGAAGAGGTCCTGTCTGTGGGTTTGAAGGGAGGTCCTGCTTCTGCCAGGTGGTTGGTCCTTCTCACCTACAGACAAGCAGAGGGAGGAGCACTGCCAGAGGGGAGTGTAGCAAAGCACTACCACACATATGCTAGTAAGGCAGTGTGTTCTGCAGACATTTTGCATTGCAGGTAAGTAGGACTTAACACAACTGTACTTTATGTTGTAGATGGGGATGTACTTGATTGATCTGATGAGGGCCAAGTACAGCCTAGCAATGACATCCTTGGACTTAGATGCCATATCCTTTCTTGTAAATTGCGCAACATAGAATGATTTCTTTATTACAGTGGACATGGGATGGCCTAAGGTTAGGTTACTGTCTACAAGCATTCCCAAATTCCTGATCCACTGTGTTTACTCTTAGGGGTGTGTTATCCATTGGTAGTTTCCAGGCGTAGTTTTCTTCCCAAAGGATACTATTATGTATTTCTTAGCACTGAGTTTTGGACTGTGGCAATGTCACCAGTTTAGTCTGTGTCAGACCTTCTTAGAAGGTATTGTACAAGCTAGATGTAGTTTCCAGAACCAGGCTTCACTAGAGCTGTTCTTCAGGACATTCTAGACTCTGGTCCCACTCCATTTACCCTTTCTTTTTGAACTTTGACATTTGCCCCATATGAAAGGACTATTGCAACAGTGATCTAATAAACATTGTACAATTGTGTAGTCAACTTGCCATAACAGTAAATGTTTGAATAGATAACTATTGCAGTACTATTATCCAATGTCCATCCTCTTGAATAATCTGTTCCTTGGCTGGAGTCTGATATCTCTGACAAGAGTTGTCTCAGAGCAATAGCTTCAGTCTTCTTTTCTAGAGGCAAGAAAACTCTGTATTTGGTGTATCTGTATGTCCCAGTTACCCTGACACATCCATTTATGCGAAGGGCAGCCATATAACACGGTTAATGTGCCTGAAGCCTTGTAGATTGGCTGGAGTAGGCTACTGTAACAGTGATATGTTTAAAATCTGCAGTCACGATAAGTTACCATCACAAATGCACTATCAAACAAGAATTAAAAGAAACAAAACAAAGTAGATTGTGGTAACATGGTATAAGAAAGAAAAATGTATTTGAAAAAAAATTGACAAAAGTCATCAGAGATTTAAATCTTGAAGGTATTGTGGAATGTTATAAAGGACAGAATAAAATCATTTACGTGATAAGATACCAGTTTAAGGCCAGTTGAAGGAGTCTTCATACCCATGGTAATATTAGCAGAACTGCTTTCAAACAAATGAAGTTAAGAACAGACAAGCTAAAAGTGGAATATAGGCAAGAACAAAAAAACTAAAGTGAATAAACAACTTGGACAAGGAAATAAAGGCAGGGGTTAAACTTAATCAGCAAAATTAAGAAATAAACTGGCTAATACATGTCAGGAATGATAGAAGTTTTTAAGTTTGTTAGGAAAAGGAAGAATTCAAATGTAAAAGGTTACTTTTTAGAACAAGAAGTATGGATCCTAATTGTGGTGGCAGCCAAAAAAGCAATTACTAGAAAATGGAAATCAATCTAATCCAACTATATTAGAAATAGTGAATATAGTAGCAGAGGTAAAACAACTGGAACTGAAATCTTTAGAAAAAAGTAGGCACAAACTACATAGGAAAAAATGGGAATTGTGACACTACATACAAGGGAGGAATGAGGTTTAAAAGAAGGCAGGAGTTAAATGAGTTCTGTAATGTTTGACTGAAAACTGTTGAGTAGATTATAAGTGGGAGTGTGTCAGTATGGTTTATTATGTAAAATGCTTGCAACTAGGATTGTGTTGGTGTAGCTTGTTTTCATTTTATAAATGTATGATTGCTTACGTCATAAGTGATGGTTTAATAATGATGCTTCTTGTTTAAAAAAGGGGCAGGAATTGAATAATTAATGTAATGTTGCTTAGGTTATGTGATATAAAGCAATATATGTGAACCATAATGTTATTTATTTATTTATTTATTTTATTTATTGCATTTGTTTACCAGGAAGGTCCACTGGGCCTAGATGAGCCCATTTTCAATGTAGGCCAAGGGAGAAAAACTCCACATTACATTAAACATATTGAAGATTACAATAAAAGATAGAAAGCTAGTTACAGTTATAGATAGCTAGAAGGCAAATACATGTAGATACAGACATATAGTTACAGTTACATAGATGGCTAGAAGGCAGTGCAGTAACAATCATAGGCATTGATTTAACGGTGATATAAGAACATGTAGAGTACCTACATATTGACCAGTTGAGTGGATAGAGGAGGGGTGAAGTGGGAGTGGCACAGTAGGGGAAGAAAGTGAGAGAGTTATTTTTGGTATGGGCATAACCAGCAGGAGGAGAGGTGTTGTCTGAGAGATTTTTTAAAGAGTGGAGGGTGGGTGATGAAGGTTATTGTGGTTGGGAGGGTATTCCAAAGTTTGTAAACAGTGAAGGAGTAGAGCATTTCACCATCTGGGAGGAGGGGTTTATCTGCCTTAAGCAGTGTTTTATTTTCTGATCTAAGAGGTCTATTTGGTTGGTACAATGATAGTAAGGAGGAGAGAGAAGGACATGCTGTGGGTTTATATATCATTTTATGTGCAGTAGTTAAGTGTAGGTAGTTGAGATAGAGTGGTAGCTCTAGCCAGTTTAGTTGTTGCAGCAAGGAACAGTGGTCTGATGAGGATCTAGCATTGGTTGCAAATCTGGCGACCTTATTGTAGCACGAGTTGAGCTTTGTTTTAAGAGATGAGTGGATGTTTGTGAGTATGGGGGCACCATATAGCAGGGATGGAAGTAGAAAGGCTGAGGCTAGAGTCTTTTTAGCAGTGTTGAGGTAATAGCTATGCCTATAAAGACTGCCCAGTTTCTGATGTGTTTTTTGATGTTATTGAGTATGTGGAGATCAAATGTTAGGGTTTCGTCAATAATGACTCCTAGTAGTTTAGTACTAGAGACTACTTCAATGGTGGTATTATTTTGGGAGTGGAGAGAGAATTCAGTCCTATTTAGGGAGGTTGTTTTTTGGGAGTGAATAGGATCAGTTTAGTCTTGTTTTGGTTGAGAGCAAGGGATTGCATGACATCCATTTTTCAGTGGATGTGAAGGCATTTTAAGTTAGTAGTTGCAACTCAGAAGGGGTTTTAGCAGTGCAGCTGATTGTTGAATCGTCTCCATATTGGATCATGGTGCCATGTGTAAGGGAGTTATGGAAGTTATTGATGAATATATTGAATAGAAGGGGGCCCAGTATGGAGCCTTGGGGGACACCTGTGGAGATGCTGAGGAAGGGGAAATAGGATTGCTGCTATTTAGTTGATTGATATGTACCAGAGAGGTAGTTTGAGAACCAGTGTAGGGTTGAGGGTGACACACCTAGATTGTTGAGTTTAGAGAGTAAAAGGGAGTGTGAAATGGTATAGAAAGTTTTTCAAAGGTCAAGGAATAGTGTGGAGACAATCAGATTGGAATCACATGCTCGATTTACTGTATCCATAAAAGAGATGAGGGCTGTGTTGGTGCTATGGCCTGGTCTAAAGCCATGTTGGGTTGGGGTGAGAAGTTGGTTATTAATTAAATGGTTGAGAAGTTGGGTATAGACATATTTTTCTAATATTTTTGAAATGGGAGAGTGGATAGCGATGGGCCGAAAGTTGGAGATGTCTGCATTTTTGCCATGTGTAGAGGAAGAATGTATGTTTTCTTCCAGATATTAGGTATGTGGGATTCTTGGATTGATCTGTTGATCAGTATACTAATGGGGTAAGCGATGGAGGTTGCGGATATTTGTAGGAAATCAGCAGGTAAGTTGTCAGGAGCACAGGTGCAAGGTTTAAGTTTTTGAAGGAATTTTTTATGGTGCATGTGGGTATGGGAGAGAAAAAAATTTGGTAGAGAGGGAGGTTTAGGATGAGTAGATTGTTGGTCTGATGAGTTTGGGTTAGAAGGGGAAAGTGGTGGTCAGCTTGGCAATGATGTCAATGAAATAAGAGTTAGAGAGAGGCTATATCAGTGGGGCTTTTATCAGGCTATGGGCAAGGATTGGTGTTAGAGCTTGGGTGTACATGGGAATTTATTGCCCCCCAGTTACCTGCCGTTTGGCCTGATTATATAGTTGTTTGTATAGTGTGAGCTCAGCTGGGTTTTTATATTTTTGCCATGATTTCCAAGTTTTGTCTCTAGTGGACATGAGTTGTTTTGTAGCTTTGGTGAGCCAAGTGGCATGATTAGTCTAGACTCTTTTTAGTCATGGTGGTGCTACCCTATCTAAGATTTTGAGAAATGTTGAATTGAATAATTCAACTGCATCATCAAGAAGAATACTTTTTAATGGTGACAGTTGGTATGCTGTAAAATTTCATTTAGGGTTTCCGGAGAGAATTGGGATAGATCTCTGGTTTGTTTTAATAGGTGGTTACTAATAGTTGTGGAAGTTTTACGTATAGCGAAGGCTGGTAAGTGGTCACTGATGCTGTTTAGTAATGTTCCAACGGTGGAGATCTTATTTGAGTTAGTTTTAACTTGTTAATACAGTTTGATTACTTTTATATAAATGTAAATGTGCCTCTGTCGCAAGTGATAATTCAATGAAGGTGTGAAGGTGTTTAATTGGTGTAGTTTGTTTTAATTTATATAAATGTATGATTACCTATGTCATAAGTGATGGTTTAATAAAGATGTTTTTTGTTTTAAAAAAAGGGGCAGGAATTGAATAATTAATGTAGTGTTGCTTAGGTTATATGATGTATAGCAATATATGTGAAGCAATACGTAATTTTAACTTGGTAATACAGTTTTGGTTACTTTTATATAAATGTAAATGCGGCTGTCACAAGGGATAATTCAATGAAGGTGTTTAAAAATAGAAATACAGATCAAAGGGGATGTGAAAATAGTTAATATCATCCTGCACAGTTTTGTGTCCTCATTTGGCAGTTCACTTGTTAACTTTGAAAGAAGGAAGATTTTAGACCAGACATTAGATAGCTGAAAAGGTGAGACTGAGGTCACACTAGATAACTGGATTTTGCAATAACTTCTGAAAAGGATAGAAGTACAAAAGGGGACTTAAAACATTTTAAATGTGTTTAAAAAATACTTTGAACATACTATACTTCTACATTCTGCTCCATCAGTGCATGTATATACATAGACTGGAAAGTAGCAACAGTCAAACCTATATTTAAAGGAGAGTGTTCAAGAAATGAAGTACAGTATCACATACCTCTACATCTCTTATCAAACAGTGGTAAGGTCGTCGAATGGGTAGTTTTGAAGGAGCTGTTTATTGAGCAAGGTTGATAAATTAAAGATTTGCAACATCTGTCAGCATACATATGTAAAGGATCACTCAATTACAATTTGTAACCAGCTTTTTATAGCATAATTGCAGCAGTGGAAAACAGGATAGAGGTTTAATTGCAAGTTAAAAGTTTTGGGTTTTTCATCTCAAATTATTAATTGGTTCAGTCGTCAGTTAAGTAATCAAAGACTGTTGGTTTGCTAGAGAAGTTCATAAATAGTAAAGCAATTGTGTATGGCCAAGGGGTTATAGGAGGCTCAATTCTGCATTATCTCTTTTGTGTGTACCTGTTTATAAGATTCTAGCAGACATTTTATCGTTTCTGTGTGGATGATCTAAAATGTTAGGTAGGTATACTGGCTACAATGAAGTCTAAGAAAGTCTAGAAAATTGTTTTGATAACTTGACTCTGTTAGCCTAGAGTAACAACATGGTTATAAATACAGACAACACCAAACACTTGCAGTATTGGACCCCAAATAATTCATACAGGTATATGTTAGGTGGCAATAACGTTGAAACAATAATAGTCATTAAAGACTGGGAAATTCTTTTTGATAGCATACTAAATTTTAAAGAGTACATAACCATGTTCATTTAAAAAATGCTATAAAACCATGGGCTGTATTGTGAAATATTTTAAGACATGAGATGGTGAGGTAATGAAACCTTGTCTTTCATTACTACATCCCAAAACCTGAGTTTGATAACATTTTTATACATAAAAATGTAGTATAAAAGGTTGAGGTTGTATGGAGATCATTTACAAAACAAATTGCTTAACTTCTTACAAGGATAAGCTCAGTAATCTGAACTTATATTTATTAAGATGTAGACAAAGATGAAGTGGCCTCATTCAGGTCTTAAAGCAGTCAGAAAATCCCTGTGTGTGGGAATGCCTAAGTCTTAATAAAAGCAATAGAAAATCACCAAAAGGTCTTGTGAGAACAAATTAAATAACAGGACTGTAGACTGATTCTCTAAACAGGTAGATGAGTATTGGAATTTGTTACTCTAGAAGGTTAAAAGTAGTAAAGACTTAAGATTCCTTTGAGATAGCCATGGGCAGTCATACTGGCAAAGGGTGTTTTGAGCAGCAGGCAAGCTGTAAGGGCATAAACCTGTACTTGTATCCCTACTGTGTTGTACTCAGTAATGTGAAGCTTACACATTGCAATGTTTAATCTGCCACAATCTACCTTAGTTTGTTGGCAGATGGTGCCCCAGAACCCTCTTTATAAATTAGGAAGTGACTGCGGTGGTGGTGCTGCGGTAGCATTGTCGCCTTATAGCAAGACGTTGTCCCGTTCGATTCTCAGCTAGAGCGTCTTCTGTGTGGAGGCATACGTGAATGGGGGCGTACCTTCGTTGAAGGTTGTGCATCAGGGCTGGTAACCCGGTACGTAAAAATCCAACTACCAATCATTAGCGGACCGGAGTTCAGCTGTGGCGACCCCTAACCAGGAAAAGCCGAAAGATACAAACATCTAGGTGAGATGGCTGTACTTGCCACTGATATTATACAGTCACGTTCTCTCTTTTATTGTACAGAAATCATGGCATCCAGTTTGCCATTTAGTTTTGTCTAATTCCCTCTGTCAGAATTTTCCCTTCTCTTCAGCTTCTTCTGTCATGATATTAATTATGCCCTGGAACATCAGGGTAGTCATATTTGTTGTTTTCTTCAGGTATTTTTTTAACATTGCTATGAAAATCATATTTTAAACTGCAGTGTGCGTACACTTTAATAGAAAGGAAAACAAACCATAGTAAAATCCAGTATTACAGTTATGTAATGTACATGTTTTGCTTTCTTTTTAACGATTATCATTGACTCCAACATTCAGTAAATTGCTAATTTCCTGCCTTCCCTTAAACCTTGCACCTCCTCCTGAACGTTATTAGACATGCATTTTTCCAACAAATTCTATTAATTTCTACAAAATTGTATCTCTTACAGTCAAAAACCAAGAAATGCAGATGCAGGGCAACTTTACCAACAAGACGGAGACTTGGTTGATGTAAAAAAGCTTTATATAAATCACAGCACACGTTGTAGCTGCTAAATAAGGCTAGTATACATAAAATAAGCACAGGATACAAATAAAACGAAAAAATACAACCACATAAAACCAGAAGTTAAGCGCTTTCGTCAAATGTTTGACTTCTTCAGAACTGTTAATTCCTGGCTTCCCAAGTTTAAAATACTATGTCTATCCAATCAGCTTACTACTAGAATCAACATTGATTGTTTGTTTGATTGATTGATGGATAGACATAGTATTTTAAACTTGGGAAGCCAGGAATTAACAATTCTGAAGAAGTCAAACATTTGACGAAAGCGCTTAACTTCTGGTTTTATGTTTTATTTGGTTGTATTTTTCCTTTTTATTTGTATCCTGTGCTTATTTTATGTATACTAGCCTTATTTAGCGGCTACAACGTGTGCTGTGATTTATATAAAGCTTTTTTACATCAACCAAGGCTCCGTCTTGTTAGTAAAGTTGTCCTGCATCTGCATTTCTTGGTTTTTGACTGCTTGGATTGTTTTTACTTGTATCTCTTACAGTATTAAAAACTTAATTGTAGCTGGTATAGATTTTGATTTTCTAGTAATTTTTCTTTTTTTGGTAGTAAGTAGCATTATACCTATCAATGCCTTAGTATGCTTAGGCAGTTAAATTGCTCTGTCCTAGCTGAAAGAGTAATTTTCTTAGTTGCTACCATCTGTTCCCCCAGCATTTCTGTCAATGTAAAGCAGAAAGGAGCAAAGCCAATAAATGAAAAATAAAACGTAAAAGCAAAAATTGGCCAGGCAGAGGGTAAAACACTGTATAAAACCTTAATACAAACTAACAAGCAAAACAAAAAATAAGAAGCGCTTTTGCATCCACACTAGATGCTTTATCAGAGCTAAAAAAAATAATAAAAGGCACCAATCTTAAGTACTGTCACCTTATACCATGTGATTTCAACACAGGTTTGATAGGTATAAAATCATTCAATCCCTTACCAGTGTTTTACTTTCTGCCTAGCTGATTTTTTGCTTTTACATTTCTGTCAATGTACTTTGTGGGGAATTTTTAAAATCTTAATTACATCTCTCTCTCTTTCTTTTTTTTTTTGAAGAGGTTATTTCAAAAGGTTAGAAAATCCAATAGGCAGCTAAAAGGACAAAAGTACCTTCAGCGTCAGCAGCAAAAATTGTATATCCAAGAAAAAATACACCTGGTACCACCACAGCTCTTCAAATTCACTATCTTTTATTAAAACAATTGGCAGTTTAAATCAGTAGTGTAAGCGCTTTCGGGTTGCTCCAAAAACCCTTCATCAGTCATATTCAGTAACATTTTTCATCAGGCTGATTTTCTCCTCCCGATTAATAGCATAGATGTGTTCCCTCTCCCTTTCTCTTAAGGTTCTATTGGTTTTACCTATTTTAGTACCTTGTATCGAGAGGATGAAACAAATACTTTTGCTAAACACACACTTGACAGTGATTTAAGTCATACGTTTAAATTCACAGTAATATAACTAGTTAACAGAAGTAAGAGACTAGGAAACATCAAGAATCACACAGAACAACATGAAATTAAATGGATAATTAGGATGCAGTCAGATAAAGGGAAGGGGCTGAATGATAGGGTTTCTATTAAACCCTTCCTGAGAGATAGACCTTTAAAACACTAATTATGTACCCAGGAGAAAATCAGCCTCTAGATATTACATAAGTGCATTTTCACATTATTATTATATGTATTTTAGTTTATGAGATACAAGGGTTATATATTTTTTATATTTTTATATGTCTTATGAATATGTCAAATATATTTCTATGTGTATGTCTTGTATATATGAAAAGACTTTCAGATATTCATTTATATTGAATGCATTATAAGAATTGAATTTTTGATGAAATGTTACCATCTAGTGGCAAGTTTAGGTATATAAACTAATTGAATTAAAAAACTTTTTGGCGCCTTTTCTTATATTTAAATGATGAGAAATGTTGCTGAATATGTCTGATGAAGGGTTTTTGGAGCAACCCGAAAGCGCTTACACTACTGATTTGAACTGCCAATTGTTTTAATAAAAGATCGTTAATTTGAAGAGCTGTGGTGGTACCAGGCGTATTTTTTCTTGGATATACTATTTCAAAAGGTTATTTAACAACCAAAGACATAATTCCAAAATTCCATCTATGTAGGTAAAGAAATCCACCTCTGTTTTCCTATAACTTTGCCCTCTCTCTGTCTCTATTATCAGCACATTAATTATGTAATAACTATCATAACTACTGACTACATCATAAACATCCCTCATATACTTTGTTTTATGTCCTATGGCCTGAAATACTGCATGCTTTATATGTTTGTATGATCATCTCTGTTGCCAACATTCTGATTATTTTTCTAACACCTATAACTACTTACTGTCCACTGACTTACTGTACAGGTAACCTAAGGCTAGGTCTTACAATGTGTATCATATGTATACATATTTTGACTTATTATATATGTTTGACTTCCTCTGGTATTGAGGAAACTTGATTTCTTTTGTCTCTTCCCATGTAATTGTAATCATTTCTTGTATATATTGCTGTATGTACTGTTGGATCTTTTCTCCCCAGGCTTCTGCTGAAAATGGGTTCTTCTGACCCAGATGGACCATCCTGGTAAACAAACGTCAAATAAATAAATAATAAATGAAACAGTAGGTTTATGGAATATCATGTCTCTTCTTCAGTAACTAATTAGTTATATGATATAAAGGACTAGGCACTCAGTATCAAGTAAAAATAAACAGAAAATAAAGGAGCAAGTAACCTCAAGGCGGTATATACAGTCAGAACACAGTACATACACCCAACCATGCAAAAAATGTTTATCATGACATAGCTGTCATGCAAAAGTATTTTGTAAGCACTACTGGATAAGTGGTATATTCCCATTATCTGTGATAAATCCATATTGTCAGTAAGTCAGATCTCCATTAATGCTGATTTTTCTCCTAATAAGCTCATGTATAGGATTATACCAAGCTGTCATTTCCAAAGCTTTAAGATCCAATAAAAGTGTGTAAGTTGTGTGCGTGTTGGGGGGGGGGGGCTATCTACCTCCACTTTTGCGTCATACACTTTTTTTGCTAATAGCATTATCAGATTAATTGCTGCTTACTCTTGCAAATAGAAGTTAGCTACAGAAGCAAAACCTGATAATATTAATGGTATAAGAAAAGGATGATTTAATATCTGAGCAGTTTTATTTTGCAGGTTAATGTCTCACTGCTTAATATTTTGTTGCCAGTATTTCAAACTATGGGATTGCTTTAGCTCTTTTAGAAGATGATGGACTCAATAACTGAAATTAAATGTAGAAACCCATCCATCTATCCTCAACCCGTTTTCCCAAAGCCCATAAAATGCATTTAATATTCCAGCAGTAAGTTTAGAATGTAAACTAAGAACTTCTGTTCTATTAACATTAATGTAATAATATAGGTGGTCAAGCCTTCCTGTGTTATGCAGCATCATCTCCTTCCACTGCAGAGAGTAGGCTTTGGATATTAATCCTATAAAAGTTTCCACAGTGATTGCTTTAGCATATATTTCCAAGGCCATCTATTATTATTGAAGGTAAGGAGAGAAGAGAGAATTTTAGCCTAAATCGTATGCTGGCTCCCTGCCCAGATAAGTTCAAAATGAAGTTTTTTTATGAGGCCACAAGTTCGAATGCATACAGAATGTATACAATTATAAAATTAGCAAGAGCATCTTCCACTTAAAAAAAAATGGATGAACAAACCAGCCCACTGCCTGTATACACAGAGAGATATCCAAAAAACATCATTTCCATTTCTTAAGTAATTACTTAATCTTCTGTGGTAAATAATTAGTAGCTAAATCTTCTGAACTGGCTGTGAATTTGTAAGATGGATTCACAAGTATGTCGTCCCTGACTCCTGTTACAAAAAAGGGAAACTTATCTACAAGTAAATGGAATGTTGTGTATTACATTTTCATTGTCTTCATTTCAGTGACATTAATTTTGTAGCCAGAAAGTATACCAAATTGTTGAAAATTTTTGTGTAACAGTTGGTATGCCCTTTTCTGGCTTAGTTAGATATAGGAGGAGATCTTCCATACAGTAATATAACCGATATTCCTTGTCATGGTATAACCTGAAATGGATACACAACTCATCTTTACCATTGGCTCGAGATGCATTGCAGACAAAAGAGGTGTTAAGGCACATCCCTGATGAGGACATCTGGTCAGCTGAAACTGATTGTAGAACTTGGCTCTTGATTTCATCTTTGCTGTCAAAGCCACAATATTGTCTACTAAGTAGTACAAGATAGTGACTCGGGAAGCCTATGCAGTGCATTACTACAAAAAGGAACTCCCATTCCAGTCTGTAAAATGCTTTCTTTGCGTCCATACTGACACTAACGGGGCTATGTTAAAAAATGAAAAGTGTACATATCGAATGCTCGGATGAGCGAAAACGCATATAATTGAAATCGCTATTGTGGGGGGCTGCGCCCCCCCCACACCTCCCCTTAAAAATATATTCCAGCTCCGAGATCACACTACAGTGAGGAAAGGGCAAATTTTCCAATCTTCACTGTAACACAATCTCACAATATCGATGTCGCTTACCTGCGTTTCCGCTCATCCGAGTGTTCGATATTTACACTTTTCGTTGTTTTGACATAGATCCTGGGGATCTCCCTATGCAAAGTCATAATTTGTTAACGTGACAACATTTTTTATAATCTTTCTACATACCCACTGATATATCTCCATAGAAAGGCTAGGAAGTTTATTTTGAGACAGTCTGTATAGGGCTTGTTCATAGGTTCATACTAGGCTATCTGCCCTAGGGCATTTATAAGTCTAGCCAGAGTATGTTTGGCTTTCGCCACCCATTTTAAATTAATTTTGCTATGCCCTTTTTCGAGGTTAGTATACTGTGCCTCTGTCTAACAGTGACACAAAAGTGATACCCGGGGTAAACCTACGATCTCCCATCCACTCATCAAGATTCCTCTTGAAGAGAGTCAATGAGGGACTCTGCCTAACCTGGACTGGGATTTTATTCCAGAGTGAATCTGTCCCTCCGGCATGTCCTATTTATTTCAGTGCTGAGGTTCAAGTCTCTCGAGCGCGTAGCTCAATGGGATTTGGATTTTTTGAGGTACAGCATGTCCCTTAATTCCGGGTTGGACATGGCTTTATACGTCAGGCACAGATCGCCTCTGAGCAGGCGGTATGCCACTGAGTAGAGTTGGAGTTTCTTTAACCAGGCAGCATATGGCATCTGTTTGAGCCCTTTGATCCTCTTGGTGAGGTACTTTTGGGGTCTTTCCAGTTGCTGCAGGTGTTTGGTAAGGTACATCCCAAAAGGGGCATTGTACTCGATTATGGGCCTGATGAGGGATGAGTAAAGAGGCACGATGACCTCCCCTGATCTAGATGTGAATCCCTTCATGATTAGGTGGGCTATATAAAATGTTTTTCTAACCACTTTGGCCACTTGGTTGTCAAATGAGAGATTGCTATCAACTTGGGTCCCCAGGTCCCTAATTACTTCTTCTGTACTTAATGGATTACCACCTATGTGGTAATTTGTGGGTACTTTGTTTTTGCCAAAGGGGATGACTATACACTTTTTGGCGTTTAGCTTGAGGTCATGGCTCTGGCACCAGTTGTCTGTTTCTATGAGGCCCTTTTGGAGGATGTTTGTGTCGGCTGGAGAGTCGATTAGGGCGCCCAGTTTGCAGTCATCTGCGAACCTGGTCAGCCACAGTCCTTCCGTGTTGGCCTGTACCTCCGAGAAATATATACCGAACAAGAGAGGTCCCAGGACTGAGCCTTGTGGGACGCCACTTGTAACTGGTTTGGAGTCTGACATGGCTCCAGCAATTCTAACCATGTGGGTTCTGTCCTTGAGCCAGTTTGCAACCCATCTAGTGACATAGGGGTTTATATTTAAGCTGGTGAGCTTATCTATAATGCCCGAGTGGGGTATTGTATCGAAGGCTTTTGCGAGGTCCAGGTAGGCTGTGTGGACCACCTTCCCTTCATCAATGGCCTTGGTGATGGTTTCAAAGAAGTCGACCAGGTTTAAGAGGCAGGATCTGCCCTTAACAAAGCCGAACTGGGTAGGATCCAGTGTCTGTAGGTCCCCAATATCTTTATTTATGAGGTCCATGATGATCCTTTCCATAGCTTTGCAGACCAAGCTAGTCAGGCTTATGGGGCGATAGTTTCCAGGGTCCGTTGAGGCACCACCTTTGTGGAGAGGGACCAGTGTTGCTGTACGCCACTCTTTGGGTACATATCCTGTAGTAAGGCTGAGATTGAACAGTAGTTTTATGTTTGGGTTTAGCTCTTCTTGGAGTTCATGTAGGACGCAGCCCGGGACACCGTCTGGTCCCATTGATGCTGTGTTTTTTGCTTTGGAGAGGGCGGCTCTTACCTGAGCATCTGAGATGTCAGGGGGGGGCAGCACTCTGCTGGGATAGATATTTGCCCTTTTGGTGGGGAGGGGGGGAGAAGTTTGCGCTGAACCTGTCAGCTAGGATGTTGGCAATGTCTGTGGGTTCGGTGTATTTTTTGTCATTTTGGACTAATTCTGAGCATATCTGGGAATTCCCACCCAGGTTCCTAACATAACTAAATCAGGAAAAAGAGAGCCAGTTGCTTCAGTCCTGTAAACAGATCAATAATATTTTACAAATCCTTGGAAAATCTGAGCCAGAGATATGAGGACCTGATTTGACTTAGAGTCAAGCAATCTATTTATTATTCTAGTGACTCTTTGCTGCCTCAAATATTGGACAAGATTTCTTTTGCAACCTGAGTTTTGTCAGATGTTTTCAGACTTAACATTCTTAAGGCTTGGTCTGTGTTATAGTGTAGTAATTTTCAAACCCTTCATTGAAATTGAGCAACAGTTGGCTGTATTCTAACTTCCCCCTTACAATTCTGTTCTGTTATCTCAGTCAGGAATTGATATCCCTTATTCATCAATTGGGAAGCATATTTTCTAAGAGAATAAGAGAGGTCTTAAATTGCTCCCATGGCTGGGAGGAATCTCTTGCTGTATTATCAACAAGGCTTTGCCACTTAGTTTAGAAATCCTTCCCCATATTCATGAAGGACTGCCTCTTGCAAAAATTCTGAGTTTCCAGTGTGAATCTACACATTCACTGATAAGGTGCAGCCTGCAGCATATTTTTGCATGGTCCAACAAATGTATGCGAGTGTAGTGCATAACTGTAATAAGATAAGCATGAGCTTTTGTGATTATAAATTTATCTGACCTAAGACAATATTAAATCATGTATAAAAAACATGTATGAGAAGGAAGATCTAGCCAGGTATGAGCATCTACAATTCCTATTGTATTTAAACAACTGTGAACTGACTTAACCTACTGATGCAATACAAGGACCAGTGTTCACTTTGGACTAGTTGAAAATCATTTTCCAGTCCCCACCCCATACTGCTATTCTTTCTGGTAAAGCAGTCCGCTCCTTAATCATTCTGTTTATCAAATGGAAGATAGCACCTGGAGGAACATACCAACTTGGGTAAGTTACCAGTTCTCCTGCCAAAAGACCATTTACTGTAGTATATTTGATAATGTCTGTAACCATTATCTGAGCCTGCAATTCAAAGGATGTGAATCTGCTTATCATTATTGCAGTACCTCTGCATTTACCTCGTAACATGGACATGCACTGTTTGATGCATATTTTAAAAATGTATTACATTATTGCTGATCTGAGTGGGTTTCTGTTGTTTTAAAGAAAATGATACTGGTTTTAAGCTGTTTTTTAATGCATAAATATTCTAGTTTGTTTAACTGGATTTTTTAATCTGTTAACATTTCATGCTAGTATTAAATGCTGACTTATTCTGAAACATTACAATTAAAACTTGACTCTGAAAAGTCTTCTGACATTAATTGATAAGGTATTGGACACTTAGCACATTCTAGTCTTGTGTACCTTTGCTGATATAGATTATGCAAGTCCTGAAGTCTAAGTTGTAAAATGTAATTAATATTCAACAATAAATAAGAACAGCCTCCGGGAATTAAGTTTAAATAACATAAAAGCTGCCTCTAGGAAAACTGCACAACAGCTATAATAAAACTATGTACATGTCCTGTAACTTGCCTTCTAAGGAAGAGGCAACACCCCATCTGAAGTAGTTAACTTCATTTGTGCAGCAACCTATGGGAATCGGATCCGACCACTGATCCAAGCCGGCAGTTTTCAACAGCTTTAGATCCGAGCTCCAAGCTCCTCCCCCTACCCATAATCCCCTGCCAACCCTGACTGACCCCAGATCTAGTTTGCCGCGGTTATCCAACAGCAGCTTGATCTACAGCTCCAGGCATTAGAGACTTTTTGTGAGAAAAAAATTTACCTTTTTCCTCTCTTTTCTTCTATTTTTTGGTTGTGAGTGTTTACAGGTCCCTTTTTGTAAAACCCTCTCTAGTTTAACTCGATATTTTTTGTCATTTACCTCCCCCTTCCTTCGTGGTTCCGTTAGGGTTGTGTGTGTGTGTTTGGGGCCTAATGTGTATGTTTTTCTCTTTTAGTTAAAATGGCTGAGGCACCAAAACCGATCTTTTCTAAGTGCACCGAGTGTGGCCATAAGCTGTCCCCGGCGGATGGCCACACTCGGTGTGTGTTGTGCCTTGGGGTTGAACACCTGTCTTCTGGTTGTGCCATCTGTGCAGCGTTCAACCCCTGGGCACTCAAGGACCGGAGGTCTAAGCTGATTCTGGCGGGTCTTCTGCCCCCGGATTCGACTTCTACCTCTGGTCCTCCTGTGGCTCCCGCTGCGGCGGCTGCCACTCCTGCTTCCCTCCCCCTGGCCGGGACTCAACCTCACGCCTTAGGCCCGGAGGAGAAGGAGGCCAGGAAAGAGAAAAGGAGGGAGAAGTACCACAAGCGGCGGGCCGAGGCCTCCGCTTCGGCCCCCCCGGCTAAGCAGTCTTCTCCCTCCAGGACTTCTGGGTCTCCTCTGTCTCGGATCCGGTCCCCGTGCTTTTCACCGGGTCCTGAGGAGGAGGAGATCTGATCTCCGAGGTCATCGAGGCGACACTCCCGTCCCGCCTCGGTGGCCTCATCAAGATCAACCCGAAGTCTCACGGATGCAGATTTGGACCGGATGATGAGAAGATTCCTCCAGGCCCAACTGCAGATGGGAGTGCTCCTGCCTCCCCCCCTCCTCCAGGGGGGAGCTCGACCCCTTTTTTTGCCCCGATAGCTCCTTCTCCGTCCCGCTTCCCGGAGTCTTCGGAGCTGGGCAGCCTTTGAGCCGGGGGTGTGTCGGTGCTGATAGTCTCGGGTACTTAGGCGCCGACCCTTCCCTCGAGTCTGTCGGGTCCATTTTCTTCGGATACGAGCTCTCGGAGCCGAGGGCTGAGCTTCGGATCTGGGGGCATTGGTATGCCTTCGGCTCCGCCCAGGTCGGAGCATACTGGTCCGTCGGATCCGATCAGTTTGGCGCCGGCCCCGATCCGTCTGTCAGATCCGAGTGAGGGTCTGCTTTCAGATCCCAGAGAGAGCAACTCTCCCTCGGCATTCGACATGGTGGAGGGGGCCCTGTCGAGAGATTCCAGGCCCCCGGCTCTTGCCACGGCTCCACCCTGCACCTCTTCTCTGTTGGGCCCGACTTCCATCACCCGGCCCCAGGGACAGCCTGCTCTGACGTCCCAGGTCGTTCCTTTGGAACAAGACATGGCTGGTGAGACCTCCTCGGACAGCCCCTCCGAGGAGGTTCCTCACAAGCGAAAGTGCAAAAGGAGGCACCTGGACTCCCCCGAGTCCTTGACTGAGGACACTGATTTGGAGGAGGGGGAAGGCTCCCCAAGATCACCCCCGAAGATGTCTCATTTCGTGACATCATGGAGATGCTCAGGATAAAGGGGGGGTGGTCTGCCCCAAAGCCTACCGCGGACAAATCCATGTTCCTGGAGGCATTTGAAGCAGGCCCATCTACCTCTTGGGTGTCCCCTCCGGCCGACTCCCTTGTAGATTTGATTACTACCAGGGCGTGGAAGGAGCCGGACACTGTGGAGCCAGTCCCCAAGCGCCCGGACAAAATTCTAAGCCCACCCTCTGACAAGTCCCACTGGAGTAAGGGTCCCCCTGTAGATGCCATGTTGGTGGTGGCCACCAAGAGGGAACTAGCTCAGGAGAGTCCCTCGGTTCATCCCCCGAGCAAGGAGTCTTGGTCGATGGACCGTTTAGGGAAGCGGTTCTTTAGTTTGGCTACCTTCTCTGTGAGGTCGCTGAACTACATGGCACATGTGCTTCGACTGCAGCGGGACCTTATCAAAGAGTACGCTGCGTCACACCCCCCCCCCCCCCGAGTCCATGTCGGCGGAGGACAAGTGTTTGCACTCCACCTGGATGGCCACTCTCCAATCCATATCAAACACCTCTATGCGGCTACTGTCCCATGCCACGGAGGGAGCCTAGAGGCAGAGGGGGGCCTTGTCATGGCGCCAGGCTTTGGATCCACTGTGATTTTGTGGTACCCTTCAACCTTTCACTAATGCCCCTGATGGTTCTGCCCAACTGCTGCACTCAGGAGGCAGTCGGGGGGCGTTTCTCGAAGCACCTAGCAGCTTGGGAGTCCATCACGACAGACCGCTGGGTGCTTCGCATTATATCCAGAGGATATCAGATTCCCTTTTCTCTTTACCCATGCAGCCCCAGATACCTCCCCGATGTCCCACCCGATCAGAAGGAGGCCGCAGCAACAGAAATCCAACAGTTGCTGGAAAAAAGAGCCATCCAACACGTTTCCCCCAGACCAGTGCGGGGTCAGGTTCTTCTTGGTGCCAAAAAAGACGGGGGACTTGAGACCTATCCTCGACCTCTCCCCCCTGAACCTGTCAGTAACCAAAGAGAAGTTCCGCATGGTCACCCTTCAATCCATTCTACCCCTTTTGCAGGAGAACGACTGGATGTGCTCTATAGACCTCAAGGATGCGTACTACCACATCCTGATGGACAGGCGATCCAGAAGTTTCCTCCGCTTCCGGCTAGGAGCCAGTCATTTCCAATTCAGGGTTCTTCCCTTTGGTCTCACCACAGCCCCCAGGGTGTTCACCAAAGTGTTAGCAGTGATTGCGGCCCACCTGAGGCTCCAGGGAATTCAGGTCTACCCATACCTGGACGACTGGCTCCTGACCGCCCCGACAAGGCATCTACTCTGCGCAGCCAGAAACTACTTTCTTCGTCTAGCTCCCCGGCTGAGGATCACTATCAACATAGAGAAGTCGTCTCTTACCCCGACTCAGACTATAGACATCATAGGGGCAAAATTAGACACAAACAAGCTCCTAGCTTTCTTGACCACAGACCGGCTATGAACCCTGAGGCTACATGTGCGGGGCCATTCTACATTCTCCAGCTCCTCTGGTGGAATTAGTCCTGAGGGCTCTAGGCTCAATGGCGGTGGCAATCAACCTTTTGCCAATGGCGCGTTTGAACATGAGGGTCTTACAATGGACCCCCAGGTCCAGTGGTCCTTCCTTCGATTTCCTCTGAGCCATCCCATTCCCCTCAGCAGGGCTTGCAAGAGGGCCCTCTTATGGTGGCTCCAATCTCCGAACCTCCAGGAAGGACGCCCCTTTTCTATGGCCCCTCCCCTAGCCACGGTGACCACGGATGCCTCCCACCTCGGGTGGGGGGGGGGCATTGTTCGGGCAGGACAGTCCAAGGCACGTGGGACCCCACGGAGACCTCTCTGCATATCAATGTCCTAGAGATGAGGGCAGTGCTGTTAGCATTGCAAGCACTTCAGCACCTTCTTCCTGTAGGAACTATTGCGATTCAGTCGGACAATATGTCTGTTGTCTGGTACATCAACAAACGGGGGAACCAGGTCTTACCCACTCTGTCAAGAGGCCATGAGGGTGTGGGAATGGGTGATCTCCAACAACCACTTTCTTATAGCAACACACATTCAGGGGCGGTCCAACATCCTAGCGGATAGACTAAGTCGCACCATCCTGTTACCACACGAGGGGTCTCTGAATCCCGAGATAGCGAATCGGATTTTCGCCGAATGGGGTCAACCCTGTTGCGATCTCTTTGCTTCTCCCTCGAACACAAAATGTTACGATTACTTCACTCTCATTTCCTCCTCCGGGGAACCTCTGAGAGACGCTCTAGTGCATGCTTGGCCTCCTGGTCTACTTTATGCTTACCCTCCTCATCCTCTGATGCTGAAGTTTCTACAGAAAGCCAGCCAGTTGGGGAGCAGGATAATCCTCATTGCCCCATTCTGGCCTCGTCAAACCTGGTTCCCTTACCTGTGGTCTCATCTGGTGAATCCTCCTTGGATTCTGGATCCCCGTCTGGATCTAATATCCCACCCCCTAGATCTCCCAGTCCCGAATCTGGACGATCTCAAGCTCACAGCTTGGCTGCTCCAGTTCCACTTGTAGCTAGGACTCCCGGTATCTCTTCCCCAGTTAAAACTATTCTAGTAGCAGCGCACAAGCCTTCTACTAGAAAGATCTATAGTAGCAAGTGGAAACGTTTCTCCATTTGGGCGTAACGTCGAAATTTGGATCCTTTCACAGCTCCTTTGCCCGTGGTATTAAACTTCCTGTCAGGGCTGTTTCATCAGGGGGCTAGCTCCTCCGCAGTCAAGGTTCAACTAGCAGCTATCTCTCATTATCACGTGGGAAATGAACTGGGCCCTTTGATCACCACGAAATTGTGTAAGACTTTTTTGAAAGGCACCTTTCTGCTCAGACCTCCAGTGAAGGATGTAGTCCCTCCTTGAGATTTAACTCTGATGCTTCAGGCCTTAACAGCTCCCCCGTTTGAGCCTGCAGCTTCAGTAGATCTTAAATTCTTGTCATGGAAAACGGCCTTTCTTGTCACTATCACCTCGGCTCGAAGGGTCTCTGAACTACAGGCCCTCTGTGTAAAACCCCCATATTTGATTTTTCACAAGGATAGAGTTTACCTCAGGACCAGTCCCTCCTTTCTTCCCAAGATTGCCTCTGAATCGAATATTAACCAGTCCATCAACCTACCAGTCTTCTTCCCTAATTACCAAAACAAAGGGGAATACAAATTACACTCACTGGATGTGCATAGACAACTTTGCTTCTACATCCACAGGACATCTGGTCATAGGCAATCTGACCAGTTGTTCGTCTCCTTTGCCAAATTTAACTTGGGTAAATCTGTGTCTAAAGTCATGCTGTCTAGATGGATTTCGCAGTGTATCCTTTTAGCATATGAAAGTTCTGGCAGGCCCGCACCTCAGGGAGTCCATGCCCACTCTACTCAGTCTATATCTACCTCTGCGGCTTTTAGAGCTAGAATCTCTTTGGATGATATTTGTTCGGCAGCCACTTGGGCCTCATCTCATACCTTTATCAATCACTATAAATTGGACATTATCTCCAGAGGGAGAGCATCCTTTGGCTCTGCAGTGCTCCGAAACATCCTTCCATGAAGGCCGCCCAAGGTTCAGGTAGCTGGGGACTCTGTCCCATAGGTTGCTGCACAAATGAAGTTAACTACTTCAGATTAAGAAGTTATGTACTCACCATAACGTTCCATCTGAGTAGGTAAACTTCATTTGTCAGCAACCGTCCCTCCCTCCTGCCCCCTCACTTATGAATGTTTTCATACTCAGGTCCATGGGTGTTACCCACTTTATCTTGAAAGTATTAGTCTTCGAGCAGTATTTGCTTTTGGGCAAACTTGATCTGAGGTCAGTCAGGGTTGGCAGGGGATTATAGGTAGGGGAGGAGCTTGGAGCTCGGATCTAAAGCTGTTGAAAACTGCCGGCTCGGATCCGAGGTCGAATCCGATTCCCATAGGTTGCCGACAAATGAAGTTTACCTACTCAGATGGAACGTTATGGTGAGTACATAGCTTCTTATTTATTTGGACCAGTTCTTGAAAGGGAGAATCACTCCATGTGTAAATATTGCTGTGCCATCCTGATTGGTCCAAACCATAATTATCTCTTCCAACCATTTTCCCCATCTGTAGACCAAGTTAAATGCATACACAGATGTTCAACATTAGGTCACTGTTACAGTGCCCTAAGCTATATGGGTCCTGCTTCATTGCCACCAGCCAGCTTTTCAAAGCAAAAAGGGCAACCTGCACATGCTCTGTTTGGACCTCTAGAAGAGCTCCATATGAAAAGACAGAGTGAGAACAGCTCAGGATTTTCTTGCTGCCAAAGCACACTCCTGTAGCAGGGGCAGTGAAAATGTTGGTCAGTTAGTGATTCTTCAAGACATGGCAGATAAGTCTGCTTTGGGCAAAACCTCCACTAAAATTATTTTTCTGAGAATTTTTTTTCTGTGAAAATATGCAGTATTCTGCCAGGAAATGTTTTAATTTCGGACTGTCGCTTTCTGTCAGGAGAACACCTGTGTAAAAAAAGTTCTATTTTTGACTGCTTATCTACAGATCGTGCAGGTTTTTGTTTTTTTTAATGCTCAGAACTTTGTGCTTCTGCAGACAGTCAGTGTTTTTTTTTTCTTGCCTATACCTCCTTTTGATTATTTTAAGACTTTACTGACTTCTTCAGGCTCCACTTACACATCTTCAGTGCTTCATCCCTGGCTGAACCCATGAGGCAGTTCTCTGTCTCCACAGTTCTTCCTCTACAAGAAAGCAGTCAGGGAGTCTTTGGATGTCAGGCAGGCTCCAGTTGTGCCTCAGCTATTGATGGGTTCTGCTGTGTCCAGTTTTAGTTCCTCCGACCATTCATTTTTTCTCCCCCTGTCCCTCTGGTGTAGCATCTACAGCCAGTAAGGATGAGGGGTGGAGAAGACATGTCCTGTGCAGCTATAGGTATGCTGTCTGTGGGCAAGGGAAAGCCACTTTTGTCAGTCTCAGGGGAATAGGCTAATATTTTATCTAATAGCCAAGACAAAGGAGCCTAGGTACTGGGACAGTGTACCTGCTTAGGTTCGCTCTTGTTCCAGGGAAGCTTCCAGAAAAAGGAAGAAAAAAGTAAAAAGTGTGGATTCTTCTGTTCATATTTTCAAGGACAGGGAAGATTTACTGTGATTTGCTAGGGAGATAATTTCTACCTTTTCTGCTCCCATTTCTTTTGCTGTAAAGAAAAGAAAAAAGGGATTTGATGTCTGTTTACATCCAATTCAACCTGTAGGTTATTGGATCTAATGAGATCCGACCTCTGTGCTTTTCAAAAGCTTTGTATCCAGGGCTTTGAATCCTCCACTACCCATGATTTCCTCTGTTTCCCAGAGTACCTCAGAACTCATTTGCCACTTGATCCAGTAGGACATGGAATTTGAGGGCTCTGACAGTAGTCAAACAATAAATGTTCTTTATCATTCTTAGTTAAAAAAAAATTATACCTTTATAAGTCTGCTTTCTCATGTTATAGGTTTAAGTATATACTAAGCGATTGACCACTAGGGCCCTTATAAGCCTTCCCACAAATTTGATTTATATAGGGGGTGATTTACTGACTACAGGAGCCAGACCAGGGGGTTCCAAGTTGTATTTAAATAGGGATAGGGAGGAACTCTGCTTCTTATGAATGGAGAGCCTGTTCTAGAGAATGGGAATTCTCTGAGAAACATTTCTGTTTCTCTAATATGTCCTATTTATGTCGCAAGTAAACTATAGGTCTTTTAATCAAGTATGTTTGATGCTGTTTATTTTGCAGATGTGCAAAAGGTTCATTAAAGTAGGATCCAAGAATACCTTGTATGCAAGGCAAAGATCATGTCTGAGAAGTCTGTATGATACCAAGTAAAGAGGCAGGGTTTTGAGGCAAAAAGCATAGGACATTGTGTTTACTCCATGTATTCTTTTTTTTTTTTTTTTTTTTGTAAAGAACCTTTGTGGACATTCCAGTTGCTGCATGTGTCTAGTCAGGTACATACAGAAGTAGGGATTATACTCCATGATGGGTCTGGTGAGGGCCATGTACAGTGGTATGATGACTTGTCTGGCCCTAGACGTCATGCCCTTGCTTATAAGTTGAGCAGTATAGAAGGAATTTCTTACTAACTTGGAGACATGTTTGAGTGAAGGCTAGGTTGCTGTCTACATGAGTTCCCAGATCCCTGACTAGTGAATCAACTTTTAAGGGTGTTTATTGTTGATGTGGGTTATCTGGGGTGGCAGGCTTCCCAAAAGATACTATAATGTATTTCTTGGTATTGGGTTTTAAGCCATGACTTTGGGACAAAGAGTTTGTCTGTTTAGACCTTCCTGAAGGGTGTTCTTCTCTGGGGGATTCAGTGACAGCTCCCAGATTGCAATCATCTATGAATGTGGTTAGCTGGAGACCTTTGACATCTGAGCAGTAGATGCCAAAGAGGAGTGAGCCTAGCACAGAGCACTGGGGGGACTCCAGTGGTGACCAGCCTCTTTGTGGAGGTGGTCTCACTGATTCTTATCTCCTGGGTCCTATCATTGAACCACCTAGTTCTGCAAGTTTGTTGACAATGCCTGAGTGGGAATTGTATCAAATGCCTTAGCCAGGTTTAAGTAGACAGGAAGTTCTTACATAGAATCTTTATCACACCACATAATGTTGAATTGATGTATAACAAAGATATAGGATGCTGGAGATGTAAATTAAATGTTAAAGCTAACTGGCAGCATATGTTTTATGACTGTATAAAACTTAAAACATTTTAGTATAATAAGAATTCTCTTTTAGAGTCTTTTTTAATGATAAATTTATGTTGACCAAATATCTTATTTTATTTAATATACCTATTCCCACCTGGTTCACAAAAATAAAATATCCTCTTTTTATGGAGTGTCTTAACATTAGCAAGAAAAGTCATCACCAAGAACTAGAAAAATCAGATTACTGCTACTGTAAAGGAATTTGTACACTTGGCAACTGACGTTTGCCATCTTGAACTTCTCATGATCAAGAAAAGAACATCTAGAATTATCTCTTCATATAATATATGGTTGAAATTCAAAGAACTGCCAGATAAACTGACTTTAATAATTAACTAACAACTACTCTTATCACATTTATTTTTCTGTTTAAAAAGCTTTGTTTTATAGTAGTCACCCGTCCAAATCGTTATTTTAGTTGTTTATTGTTGTTCATTTAGATATGTATATTTGTTTTATAACATTTCTGTTATATATTAATATTTTGCTGTTAAAATTTTCAATAAAACAATTGAGGGAAAAAAAAAGGGACTACTGCTACAGCTGTGAATTTTAAGGAGAGGCATAACAATGATCCAAAGTTTCTTAGGTATTTAATTATTTATGTTTGTCAGAGTCCGAATGTTTCGCATTTAAAGCAGAAGTTTATATATAAGTGGTTTATACAGGATGATGTCATGTAGTAATTTTAAGTAGTTATTTGTATTTATGTATGAATTCACATTTTGTATATAGGAAGTGATGTTGTTTTATGTGATTAAGACGATGTATAAAAGGTGAGGTTTTTGTTACACTGGTATTCTGATGAAGTTTCTTTTGTAAGACAAAAGCACTAAATCAATAAATTGGTTGTGGATCTTACTGGCTTCTGTTTTCTATATCAGTTTGTAGTTGGGGTGTGCTTTTCATACAGTTTGGTGCTGCAATGGATATGGAGGCAGTTGATCCACCAAGTATATCGGACTTGGCTAAATGTCTGGGTGTATTAAACACCACAGTTGCAAACCTCACCAGTGTTGTGGCAAAATGAAAACAGACCAACTCTAGAGCACTTGGGTGATCAGGCTTGCTGCAATGGAACTGGTACAAGTGTGTTTGATGATAGTAACAGCTTCAGTGGGGTTACTCCAGGTCAGAGAGTACGCCCACCAAACAATGACCAATCGGAGGACATAGATTTGCATAGCACTACATATGGAGGAGCTGAAAGGGGCAGCACCTCTTGCAATGGCAGGACTTCCCTTTTGCAATGGCTGGAAGATGAGAAAGAATGGTGGTTTAGTTTAAACAGCAGTGAACAGGGAAACAGACACAACATTGGGAAAATGGCTGAACAGCTTAGTATTTTGGAAGACCTTACTTTAAGGTACCGCAAGTTGCAGGTTGAAAGCACATATTTAGGGGAATGTACTCAGAACGAGTTCCAAAGGGTCTCAGGATGTGGAAATCCCCCTCAGGACTTGTGTAAGGGATTCTCTCTTACATAAGGAACTTATAGAACTGTTTAACAAGCAGGGTTGTGAGCTGCTCAACTGTTTAATCAAGGGCAATAACAGAAAAATGGCCGAGTTAGTCGACCAGATTAAAATTGTTGACAATAACATACACAAACATTTATTGTTTGAATCTAAAAAAATGGATTATTTTAAAATATTTAACAATTGATTGCACTGTGAATGATATTAAAGATCATAAGAACTGTAAACTGGCAAGGGACGAAAGGGAGTATAGGGAAGGGAAAGCATACCCTTTACCCCCTTTTAGGACAGATAAGAAATGGGAGAGATGTTATAAGTACTAGTCAGGAGGTATTTGAACCCCAGGAAGTAGAAATACAAGATGGTGCTTATACACCAGACCCTTTAGAATACCCCCCAAGGAGGTCTGAGCGACTGAGGAACCAGGGGAGTGGGGGAAGAAGGGTATTACCCACACAACCAAAACCAATACAACAACAACAAGAGGGCTTGGGGGGATTCGAGAATGAATTACACACGGAACAGGAACAGATAGATGAAGTGATACGCTATAAGATTATTTGAAACAGAAACTGTGATTTTAAAATATACAATTATAGTAATGTAGATATAAGTGAGCAACTAGCAGATGTGTTTGAAAAAGGCCTGTCCTTTGTGCCTAACAAAAATGCCATTTTAGATGAAGCTCTTATTGTTTTAAAGCTTTACACTAGGAAGCTTAACTTGGACTTTTATTTTAAAGGCACAAAAGTGACAACAGAAGGAAGGAATATATGTAAGAAAACAAGTGTATTTAACCCTCCCCCCATTACACCCCACTGTTCAAATATTTGAAAAAATGTGTGAGAATGATATTAGGAACATGATGAATGTTAAGAGAAATGGTAGAGAGGAGATATATAACATCATAAAGGAAGAAATGGATATGTTAAAAGACATTTGTGGTAACGCTGACATCAGGGCAATGAAGCCCAATAAGGGAGTGGGCTTAGTCATCATGAGCCAAAACAGCTATGTAAATAAGATACTGACCATACTATATACTGATACCTATGATGAAATGTGTTGATGAGAAAAATATCTCCTATAGGAAAGTCGATTTGACTTTGGAAGAGTTAGTATTGAACCATGAGATTACACCTGAGGAACATTCATATATGGTGGTAAAGCATCCAAAAATACCCTCTTAGACCTATAGTGGACGCAAGAGCTTCAAAAACATATAGTCAGCTAAAAAATGTACTCAGACTGCCTATGGATTTTAAAGGATTCCTGGGACAGCTTAGGTAAAATAACCAATGACAAATACTGTGATTTAATCTTTGCCACCATTGATATAAGAGATTTATTTTCAGCTGTTCCACATGACATGGGAATTGAGTGGTTTTATAGCTTCCTGTGCCAACATACTAATATTAGCCATGGACGCATTCTCACCATTAGGACTTTGATGGAGTTGGTCTTGGATACGAACATTATTATTTTTGAAGGCCAACTTTTTCGACAGTGCAGGGGGGTAGCAATGGGGGCAGTGTTTGCCCCATATTCGTCAATATTGTCTTGGCATTTTGGGAGAAGGAAATTGTGTTTTAAAAGTGTATGTACTGATTATTGGACATTTTATGGTCATTTCTTGGATGACATTATTGTTTTCTGGAAAGGAAGTGAGGGGGAATTGCATAATTTCCTGGAATTTATAGAGCAGAGCACCGATTTCTGGAATTCACAAATACTATTACATGGGATACCACCCATTACTTGGACATCACACTACAAAAAAACAGGAACATCAAACATACGTGCAGTATTTTCAGAAAACCCACATATTCCAACACCCTCCTGCAGTTCGATAGTTGCCATCCACTGTCACAGACAAAATCCCTAGTAAAAGGGCAAGGGGTTAGGATAGCAAGAATGGTATCAGATCATGATGGATTTGTACATCAGTTGAATATATTAAAAGACATGCTGACGAAGAGAGGATACCCAGAAACATTTGTGGATGGGATACTGAAGGAAGTTACAACAAATAGAGAGAATGGACATTTTATTCCTCTGTTAGGGAAAGCACAGAGTAGTGAAGAAGCGGTTGTACACAATGAAGGGAAACACTTCAACAAATAAGGTATATTCAGATTTAACAACCAGTTCTACAATATTAAAAGGATTTTAACACACAACTGGCACATATTCAGTGCGAACCCAGAACACCTTGACTCGGTAGGAACATTCCCTAAATTTGTCTATAAAGAAGACACCAGCATAAAAAATATGATGGAAACCTATAAAAAGACGAATGCCAGGATAGGGGGCATGGTAAAGTGTGGATTTTGCATGCAATGCAAATATATCCTGGAAGGCAAGGAGGTATGTATACCCAATTGTGATGGATATATAATACGAAACAAGTTCACTTGCAGCAGTAAAGGAGTTATATATCTAGCTAAGTGCTCCCTGTGTCCATGTTTTTACATAGGAAAAACCATCAATGTACTGAGAACTAGAATCTACCAACATTATTGTGACATTGATAGGAATGAAACAAAAAATGCCCTAGCTGCACATATTGGTTTGCATCCAGGACACAGTTTCAGGTTCACTGTCATTGAGCAAGTCACTTTGGGTGAACGTGGGGGCCCCTGAATGAATATCTAGAACTGAAGGAGCTCAGATGGCAAATGAGAACTAATGCCTCTGAGGCACCAAGACTTAACAGTGCAGTTTCTATTAGTTCTATTTTAAAACTTAAAGCAGAATTTTATATGTACATGTTTTATACAGGATGATGTCATGTAGTAATTTTAAGTAGTTATTTGTATTTATGTATGAATTCACTTTTTGCATATAGGAAGTGATGCAATTTTATGTGATTAAGACAGTGCATAAAAGGTGAGGTTTTTGTTACAATGGTAGTCTGATGAAGTTTCTTTTGTGAGACGAAAGCATTAAATCAATAAATCGGTTATGGATCTTACTGGCTTTTATCTTGCTTTTTATGTCAGTTTGTGGTTGGTGTGTGCTTTTCATATGTTTCGCATGTATTATAATAAAATTGGACTTTTAAAGGTCCGTTTGGGATAGTCAAAAGTCTTTTGAAATCAAAGACCCCATCTATACATAGCTATGGTCTAACTTCCACTCCATCCACTGCAGAAAAGTTTGAAGAGCTAATCAACAAAATTATAACAGTAATATCTACGAACAATATTTCAACCTAAAACTCTTAGAATCGTAAAGAAAAGGTACAGATTCCTGGAAGACCTAGCAGTATCAAAATAAATTAGAGAAACCAACAAGAACAAACCTCAGAACTGATATCCACTCCCTACTTCATAATTGCAGACGTCACTCCTGCCAAGTCATCAATAGCCACAATCTCACAATCATTACATCACTATTTATTTATTGGCATTTGATTACTGGGAAAGAATGACCAGGCAGAAGCTATTTTCATTGGAGGCCCAGAGGGGAGCTCCAAATATCTAGCTACTGTCTAACTGTGTTTAAAAAACAAACCATTGTAAAATGCAACCCCACAACAAAAGCTACTTTAGATCTAAAACCCCAAGACATCCAAAACGCACATGCCCAGAAATATTTTAGGATGTTCTCTTCTACAAAGCAGAAAATTTAATGTGACCCTTACAAAAATGCAAGTCCGAATTCTTCCCTCCAGTTACTAAGCCGCAAACAACAAGACCAAATAACCTTATCACCAAAAGTTGCTTAAAACACTCTTTGGTCTAATAGTAGATGCATGAACCCAGTGGAAAAAAACGCACAATTTTGAAACAAGAACTAATTTTCAAAACTATACAACCTAACAAAATAATGTGTGTGTATACAGTGATGTAACTAAACTCAGCTAACTTCCGTCTTAGAACACCCAAAACATTTCTAGAAGATAGCATAATAATGTACTACGTTCAAGACCTAAATGCAGTACAAATGCAATTCTGTGTACAAATGCACCACTCACCCATACTAACTTCCTTAAGTGAATTCTGCCAACTCCATTCAAACATACCATTAACAACTCTTGTAGTAAATCTATCCTTCATCCCAAAAGATTGTCCAATTCTGTTTCAAATCAATACCATTAAAATAAATGTGCAGCCTACTGGATAAAACTTCCCATGAACTCCCATTCTGGATCAACTAATCTTCAGTCATGGCTGATAAAATGCCTATACCTTACCTCACATTCTCTCCCTGTCTGTGCCAGCACTATGCCCAATATCTAGTAGTATGTAATAATACAACTCCCAGAAGCTCCAGAGCCCAATGCACCTTTAGAATTTCATCTTTCCACTAAAGATGTCGACTCACTAACAATTCACTAGCTAAATAATGTTCTCTGTTAAAAAACACTACAGTCTAGCAACCACAGTTTTTCTACCATGGATGCCAATCTATGTGAAGTGTATAGTAGTGATAATTACAAATTTAAATTCTAGTACAGAATTTAATTCTGTATTCAGAAAGCATAAAACCAAGGAAGCTTCACTACTAATGGTACCATTGTATGCACTTCTTTCAGCTTAAATGTGAAAGTACATCTCGTAACACAAAAAGCATACAGTCATGTCCTAAAGCCCAAGTTCATACAAATGCAACTGAATAACCAGTTTTGCAAAGTGGTTTAAACATACATTTTAAATAGCTGTTTTGTACACTACTTATTTGTCTAAATAATGCAAACAAAAATTGTACAAAAGTTATAGACTCACTAACAATTTAAATTCAAGTACAGAATTTAATTCTGCATTCAGAAAGCATGAAACTAAGGAAGCTCCAAAAGATTCTCCAATTCTGTCAAAAGTGTCTCCAATTCTGCCAAAAGATTCTCCATTGCCAATAGTGACCTTTTCAAAGAAGTCCACCAGATTCAGTATGCATGACCTTCCTTTGACAAAACCAAACTGGGATGAATCTAGTGTCAGTAGATCTCCTATGTCCTTGTTGAAAATTTCCATGATAGTTCTTTCCATGTAATCAGACTAATGAGTCCGTAGTTTACAGAATCTGTTGATGGTTCTCCCTTATGAAGGGGGGGGGTGTGTGTGACGGTCACAGTCCTGCATTCATGTGGCACAAAGCCTGTTTTAAGACTATAGTTAAGTAATGACTTCAGGGGTCTTGATGAGTTATATTTATACTATTCAAGAGGCATCCTAGAATGGGGCCCATTGAGCAGTGTTCTTGGCTTTAGTGAGCGCAGTCAGTACATCCTCCCAAGTTATAGTTGGAAGGGGTTATGTTTGAGGGGATTTTGGGGGGGATGGTTGGGGCTAAGGGGGGGGGTAAGGTTGGAACTGAATTTGTCCACTAAATTTGCTATATCTCTAGGCTTGGTGAATGTGGCACCATTGACTAGCAGTTCATCACATTGCTCTGTGCTACCTTTGAGGATTCTGACATAACTATAGAAGGCCTTATGGTTATCATTCACCTGGGAGGATATCTTAACTTCAAAACTGGCTTTGCTTGACATCATTAGCCCTCTTAGTTGCCTGTTTACTTTGAGAGAGTTTTTATCTGTATGTGACTTACCCTTCCTAATTTTTGCCATTTTATTTATCATTTTGTTGGATATTTAATTTGGGATGCCACCAAGGCAGTTTGTTTCTGGGTCTAGTCCTTGTCTTTCTTCTGGTAGGTACAGAAGCCTCTGTGTAGCCATTAACGTGGTTGTACAGAATTTCTGAGAGCAATTCAGCTTAAGCTGCATTGTTTTCAGGGTTTGAAGGGGCATTGAATTTTGACAAACCGTCACTTAATAACAGGTCATTTGCTTTGGAATAATTCCTAACTGTTACTGGTTGTAATGGGGCTATATAGTTAATTTAGATTTCATATAAAACAGCTTTTATGATCTGACTTTATCAAGGAGGATGGGACATGGGGGGAGGGCTTGCAGCATTCTCCCATATTTGTGAGCACAAGGTCCAGTATGTTGGAGCCTGTAGTGGGTGTATTCATTATTTGGTCAAGGATGTTTGTATTTACAAAGTCCAGAAATCTCTGTGCCTGTAGATTTGAGGCCATTTAGGATTCCCAGTCTGTAGAAGGCTAAAGTCTTCAATGAGTAGGGTGTTAAGTTGGATGGGGAGTGTCTCCAGTAGGTCCAAATATGCATTGTGAGCTTCTCGGGACATGGAAGGTGACCTATAGCTGACTAGGACATGGTACAGAATTTTGTGTGTTGTGATCTGCACATGGAGGAACTCCAGCATGTCATCCTGATTGACTATCCTTGAGGTATGCTTGTTATTGATGTATATTGAGACACCTCTTCCATTAGCCCTTGTCTCTGCAGTGACTTGTCTAAAAGTGTGGAAGACACTGAATACCTTGCACTGCCGAGGTACTCACTGCTACTTTAAACTGTGTTTCAGTGATTGCACAGATGTCTATATTCTCAAGTGTGAGGAGGTCTTGGAGGGAGTGTAGTTTTTTATTTAGGCACCTGGCATTGAGCAGTGACACTTTGAGGTTCAGTTGAGTTGATTTTGCTATGTCAGTAGGTTTATCAATTTGGCATTGCCTAAAACAGGCACTATGGGAGTGGAAAAAACTTTAGCCCATGTTCAGAATCCTAGAGGGGGAAAGGTGCAGGCCTTCCTTGGCAAGTTTGTTGACCATGTCCTCCTAAGCTGAGAAGTACTGGATCCCCTTAGAATGACACCAGAAAGACAAGCCAGTTGTTGAAATCAATCATTTTTTGCTCATATTGTGGCATCATCAGTGATGGTAGTATGTTGCTCAGTGTCGGTCTCATATCAGCCTTCAACACAGTCTGAAAGCTGCATAATTTCTCAATTCATGTAGTCCAGAGAGGTACATCTCAGGTCAATTACCCCTACATGATTAATGATGGAATTGTACTGGTACTTGTGGTGTAATAACTTGAGTGCCCTTTTTTTTTTTGGCAGCTCCTGGCTCCAGGTAAGCAAATAACAGTTATCTTCTCCTTGTTCGGTCAAGTTAGAGGGCCATCAGTGTATTGTACAATGGAGTCCCTTACGACGAGAGTCCTGGGGAGTGTGTCTGCTTGCCTTTAGAGGCTTAGTGTATGGGGCTGCACTGAGAGTGGCAGCATGTGTGGTGTTAGGTGTTGTTTTTTCTGAGTGCCTTTGGGCTTTCTGAGGCATAACTTTGACAATGGGTGGTCTAGGTGATCTTTGTCTTTTAGGAAGATTGCTTTTAAGTGCCTCAGCATACATTAGTGTGTGTGTGTGTGTGTGTGTGTGTGTGTGTGTGTGTGTGTGTGTGTGTGTGTTTGCAATGTGAGGTGGATGTTGTGTGGCTGGTTTTGACAACCTGATGTGTGCAGAGTTTAGCCTCCAGTGTCTGTGTGTAGATGCACCTCTGGCATACCATGTCTGCTTCTTTAAGGATTAAGTGGTTGTCAGTAAACATGAGACAATTGCTCTATTGTCTCAAGATACCAAATACCTATATACACCAAGCTGGTTACTGTCCAGTCCTTTGATTTGTGAGCTACAAGGGATAGTGTATTGGGGGTTAGAAGGCTATTAAGGGTATTTTATTGGGGCAGATTATGCTAAACAGTACTAAATTATACTAACTTTAATGTTTACACAATACTGAATGGTACTAAATCTGTAGGTGTTGCCACTCAATGCCCAACTAGCTGCTTTAGGCTTGTCAGCACACAAGGTGTTTGCACTACATTGCTGCTTTATATGTTACAGTTTTATGAACCATTCTATGGGGCAAATTTGCTTTCTATATGCTTGCTACTGTACAGGATGCAGCTAACCCATGCAAATATGTAAAATTTATAGCAGTACAGAAAAAACAGAAAACTAATGAGTCCTCTAAGAAATAAAATAACTACACTACAAGTCCTTTTGTGTATTTTCTAAATTTCCTAACTCGGATAGACCAGGCAAACACCTTCTGCTACAAGGTGAATAAACCTAACCCTCCTAATGTAAAAACACCATAGAAGAGACCCAAAAGTGCAGTGCTAACACAAAAATGCTCTTCCTCTCACAGTTACTACTGTAAGGCTGTTGTTTTACAGCAGTAACCGTGAGAGGAAGAGCATTTTTTTGCAGAAAATTCAGTGAAATGCACACATTGAAGTATGAAACAGTAGCAATCACTCAAAATAACTTAATTGTGATTTAGCGGGAAATATGGAAATCAAGAAAAAGTACAAATGGAAATGTTTATGGAAGAACTAAATATGTCAAGGTTAAAGGCAGATGAGGCTGAATTTCTAACAGTTAGGATAGGAGGAGATGAGATAAAAATGGTGATGCATAACCAGTCCAGAGGAAAGTCCTCAGGAATAGATGGTATTCCTCTGGAGGTTTGGAAGCTAGGAAGGAAAAAAACATAAAGATCTGGAAGGTTTTGCTTAACAGTATTTTAAGACAAGGAGATGGACTAACATTCTGTAAGAAAGATGTGGTGGCTGTAATACCTAAAGAGGGTAAAACCCCATCAGAACCAGCTTCATGCAGGCCCATTTCAATCCTAAACTGTGACTATAAAGTTTGTCTCTAATGGCTAAAAGAATGGCAAAGGTGATAACAAAACTGATAGATATGAGTCAGTGTGGTTTTGTGGAGGTGTGGCAAACATTTGACAACATTAACAGAGCATTGATGATCCAGAGGGAAGCAGAATGTAAGAAAATACCACTGTTGTTGGTGGGTCTTGATACAGAGAAAGCATTTACCAGAGTAAGCTGGGAGTTTATGAGCAGGGCGATGAAGAATTTGCATTCCCTGATAAAATTATAACATTGATTTGGGGGATATATGAGGGATCAGAGACAAAAATTAAAGTGGGTAGGTTCCTCGTTGATAATTCCTTTTTGAGCAGAGGACCGGACAGGGGTGCCCCTTTTCCCCATTGTTATTTGAATTATATTTGGAAAGATTAAGAAAAAAAATAAAGGACTCAGAAATTCAAGGATATAATTGGTATGGTAGTCAAGAAAAGCTGTCTCTAACTGCAGATGATATTATTTTATGGTGATGTGATAAAAAACACACTACACCAAACAGCACTGTCAAAATTCCACAAGAAAAATCATGTGACAAAATTGCGACAACAAAAGCACTCCATAGTGGATGAACCAGTCAAAAATGCACCAACAAAACAGCGCAGCACAAAAATGTGCCAACAAAAGCACCCCACAGTAAGCGGCCTATAGCTTACTCGCATGTGACGTACAACCTGGGCTGCTATTCAATGATGACGTTATGCTAGTTCTTGGGGGGTCGTGTGACATACATCATGGACTGCTGTTCAAGAATGAATTTTGGTTACTTTTTGGTGGTCATATAGTGTGCAGTATACAACTCTGGAAAGTTAAATTCAAATGTAGTACGTTGAATCTCGGAAAAATAAAGATAGTTTGCTGTCTAATGATTACCGATTAAGAAGAGATCGAATAAATACTGATGGAAGCACTTTGTGGTGTTGTGTGAATAGAGACTGTAAAGGCTGTGTTAAACTTGCGACTAACGGTACTTTGTAGGAGATGTCAGATCACAACTGTTCGCCAGCCCCAGAAGAAAATGAAGCCAAGAAAGCTGTTGCCAAGATATGACTGTATGCAAAGACAACACCTGAAAACCCCATCAAATCATCCTGCAGAGCACTCGAGGATTACCTTTGACAGTTGCACCTCTTTTGCCTGCTTATCGCACTTCACAGAGAACCACTGAAAGAATTCTAAAATCTCAGGGAGGTCCATATTCACAAGTTGCTTCTTTGACATGCATTGCTATTCCAGATGCTTTGCAGAAGACAACTGGGGGCGAACGTTTCATGCTGTGGAATTCAGGGAACAAAGATGCACTGTGGATTTTAATGTTTGGAACAACAGAGACTGTATTGCTTCTGCAGGATAACAATCACTAGTTCATTGATGGAATGTTTAAAGTTTCTTCAAGAGTTTTCTACCAGGTATTTACAATACATGCACTAATAGATAACTGAGCATATCCTATGATTTACACTTCATGCACCAACAGTTCAGTTAAGACTTGGCAGTGCTTCTTTCAGCAAAAGATAGACCATCACAATCCATCTGTATACAAGTTAGTGGAACACTTTCAAGAAGAGCATGACCATGTGGAGATCCTTATTCAGTGCTTCTGTGCAGGTGCAACACATTATGAAGCCTCCGAGGCTAAATACATACAACTTAATAGGTGTCTGTGTAAGATAATCCCCACTTATAGAACTGTTCTGTTGCAGGATTACTTGCAAGGGTTTTTTTCTTAACATTACTCGACGGCCTCTACATATGGTTATAAATATTGTTTAAACTCATTTTGACTTCATGTTTTTCACTTTTGCAATACCAGCAATAAAAGCACTTGACCATGTTTTCTAGTTATAGTTATTGATTTTTGTTTTACTCACACATTGTTTACTAAAATATGTCCAGTAATACTTTTTAGCTTATCTCACTATGTAGGTGTATAATTACAGATTTGATGAGTGAATGCATATTTATTTACTTCCAATTTCTCAATGTATCGTACTTTTCTCCTGCACGATTTTATTGCACTGTCATTTTATCGGCATGCTTCAGTTGGCACCAATTTGTCACGCACAGTTATGTCAACGCACCTTATTTTATACCTGATAAAACCAGAAAAGGACATTTCAATGTTGTGGAACATTTTGAGACAGTTTCATATCTTTTCGGGATACAAAACTAATTTATAGCTATTGCCTTTGTTTTAGCTTCATTATGTACCCACACACGAGTTGGTTCAGCTATACCCATACTTATGGAGACATGATAAAATTAAGTGCTTAGGAGCATGGATTAAAAAGGATTCTGGCGTGGCAGTTAAAGATGTGGGAAGAAAGTAAACAAAAGATAATACAAAAACAGATATTTGAAGCTCTGTTTATGAATGTGTATAGCAAGATACAAACATTTTAAATGTTTTTAGTCCCTTTAGTTTTTATACACAGGTCAAGTCTATTTTTATCAACCAGAGGAGAAGTTGTGGATAGCAATTAATAAAGAGCTGAAGGCTTTTATCTGGGAGGGTGAGATGCAAGAATCAAATGGGATAAATGGATTTTTCCAATAAAGCAAGGTGGTTTGGGTTTACCTGATTTGAAGGGGTAATTCAAAGCTACACAGTTAAGGCTGCTATACATAGTGCAAGCAGAAATCTATAATTCAAAGTGGAAAGGGATGATGATAAAACAGGAGGGAAACTCAAAAAACAATAAGAGACTGGGATTTGGGATGCAGATCCTTAAGGAGAATAACACTAAACATACAGAATATTATATTCATAAAATTAGCATAACATATCCTAAGAACTAAGTCAACATGGTAATGGAGAAAGGAGATTCTGCCAGTAGGGATGTCTGCAATTAGGGATACAGACAGTAGGCAAGAGGGGGCTGGAATCTATTGGAGAAAACTGTCAAAGGAACCAATGTATTGTAAGCAAATAACTAGAGAGGGAAATGTAATAGCATGGGAAGAGGTCAAGAATTTATTTGGACTGCAGGTTAGAGATTGTCTTCCCTTTCAAGGATTGATGTTAGAGTATAGGCAAAGAGAAAGAAATAGGGGAATCCTAAGTGAAAGGCCAGCACTGGTAGTTTTTTTTTTGTAAAATCTAGAATAAAAGCTGCTGTTAAAAAAGGAATAATTAGTAAAGCATATAAAATAATGCACAATAACTATAAGAAACAATCAGAGGAGATTAGAAAGAACTGGGAAGAGAGATTGGATAAGCAATTCTCAAAGGAACAATGGGGGATATATGTACGTCTCCCAAATATGCAATAATGTCTAGAGGATTTAGCATCTTTGCTATAAAGTGTTTACATAGGCATTTTTATACCTCAAGAAGACACCAAAGTATTTTCCTCAGGTAGACAGCAAATGTCGGAGGTGTGATGGGGAAGAAAACAGTAACTGGGAACGTATTTTCTGGGAGCGTAATGAGATGGCAGACTTTAATGATTCTGTGCAGACTACTCTGTCAGAGATACTGGGTGAGCAAATTGATGCAAGTAAAGAAATTAATTTTTTGAGCTATGATACAGAATCAAAATTGCCTAGACATATTAAGGCCTTGCTGAGTATAATTATGGTGGCTGCCAAAAAAGCAATTACTAGAAAATAGAAATCAGTCTAAACCACCTATACTAGAAGTAGTGAATATAGTAATAGACATAAAACAACTGGAATTGGGATCTTTAGAAAAAGGTAGAAGCAAATTGTATAGAAAAAATGGGAATTATGGGAACAATGCATGCAGAGGAGGAATGAGGTTTAAAAGAAGGCAGGGTTTGAAAGCTCTATGTAATGTTTGACTGACCATGATTGGGTAGATTACAAGGGATGTGTAATGCTTGCAACTAAAACTATGTCAATATGATTTGGGATGTATGTTTGCAGCTAAAATTATGTCAACATTGTTTGCTGTCATTTATGTAAATGTATGATTGTCTGTGTCACAAGTGATCATTTAACAAAGATGTTTTGTTTTAAACAAATTGTGATTTAGCAGTCAAAAATATTTAAGTTTGCCTGGATGGCACTGGATACAAGTAAAATACTTTTGGAATGCAGGCTAGGACTCCAGGTTTTGCTGAGTTCCAGGAAAATGAACAGGAGAAAACATGTAGTAAAGGAGGTTTAATCAAAAGCAATACTGATTTGCTGGGTGGGCACTCAGTATCATGGATCTATGAAAATCAGTGGGTGAGAAGAGTACATAAATAACTTGTACAACAGTCAATAGCAATGAAAGAGGGGAAGGAGGGACTGGAAATCAGATTATTGTAAGGGATGGACGGCAGATCCACAGCATTATAAAGCAACAACTCCAAAAGGTTGGGAGGGTTCCAAGGATCAAGCAGGCTAGCTACAGAGGCATTCAGTCAAATAAAGGCAATATTGGAGTTCTTTCAGAACCTTTAGCTTAATATGTTAGTGGGGGATGGGGCAGACACAGAATGGAAGAAGGTAAATTATAAGCATAATTCAAAAGCACTGAAGCACAAATGGAGCAGTGGAGCAGAGACTATTCTCTCACTGTTGAACTACTACTATAGTTTAAGGCACCAGACTGCGCAGGAATTTACCAGTAGGACCTTTTATGGAAAAAAATGCAGTAATAAATGACTAAGGCACAAATCTGGTGGTAGTAGTAGTAGTAGTATTACACAGTTCAGCCACAACTGTGAATTAAACTACAAGACTATGGCCCAGCATGGTTTAAAATACAAAGCGATAGCTTTTCAAGTAATTCTGCTTCTGGAAATAGAAGTGCAGAATCATGCAGAAACACGATCCTCCTACAACTGCTAATTAAAATACAAGACTAAGGTCTATATAGATTTTTCCTCTCTATAGGATATTTCTTTTAGATTTTTAAGTAACTTATCCTCTTAGGGTTGCTTTTAGCTCTACTCTTCTGCCCTTTCTTGCTAAAAAAAAAAAAATAAAAAAAGGTGGTCTCTACTATTTTTAGGATAGTTTTTGCTTGTTTCATTCTGTGGTTATGTTTTTCGGTCAGTGTTGTTTCTTAGTTTACTTACTGCTGTTTTCCCCTGACAACGTGTCGGACAGGGCCACTAGTTTTAAAAAGTATTCAGTCTGCGACGACAGTCCTTCCCCTGGATCCACACTGTTTGTGTACATATATTGTATTGCAGGATGTGTGCCTCTTTTGAAGTGAGAACCTTACTGGGGCAATGATATAACTGGTGTTGAAGGACCTTCTTCCCATCCAGGTGAGGAGTTTAGTACCAGCTGTTACAGAAGTCTGTTTTCCAGCTCAAAAGATGGAGAGAGCTAACCCAATTAAGGAGAAGGAGAGAGAGGGAGGGAGAAATGTAAAGAAAATAAATAAGAGAAAAGATTCAGAAAAAAGTTGGCTGGGTCAGATGGATGTGTCTAGCCTGGTGCCAAAGACCTGAGGCGGTTGCATCCAGAGCCTCACATTGTTTATTCACCTTTCCTCCCTTCACGCTTTTCACAGGAACCAGTAAGCCTGAGGTTACACTCCCCTTTGCTCAAGAGAAGGTGTCTGTCATATTAATGCACGATGAAAAGAGTGAATGCTCTTTCATCGAACCAATAGCGAAATAGCAAAAAAGTGAACACATGGAACAGCAAATTTTTTCCCAGGGAAAAAATTTGCTGCTCCGCAAAAAAAAAAAAAAAAAAAAAAAGTTTAAACACAAAATGAAGTAGGGGCTTCGCCCACCCCCCCTATGTGGGGGGCTGTACCTCCCCACCCCCCTACTTAAATATACCAACTCTGAGATCGCACCATAGTGGAAGAAATGGCAAAGTCCCAAAAATGGCCCACCGATTTTTTTCCCTGGGAAAGAAATCGATGTTCCATGACTTCGCTTTTTTTCTCCTTTCGACATTATCAGATCGATGAAAAAGTGTTCGCTCTTTTCATCATCCGATAATGTGATATAAACTCAAGAGAAGCACCCTTCTTCTTTATCTTCAGTGGCTTCATCTTTCAGTTTTTTCCATTCATCGCAGAGTCTTTCAAAAGCAGATCTCTACAAAATGATGCAAAAGTTCCTCCAGACTCAGATTCAACTGGGTCATCCCAGCACCAACCACATCAAGGGCCCTGGGTCTACACCCTACTAACCTGTGTTTGGTATATCCTGTTCTGGTCCTTTTGTTGAATCCGAAGCCCATGGATCTGAGCCTGCCCAGCAGAGCACCAACATTGGACCTGATAGTTTTTTTGAGTTTAACTCCGATAATTTCCCTTACTGTCTCAGCTTGCAGTGTCTGATTGGGATCAGGACTGAGGTTTGAGGGTCAGAGTCGGCTCAGAAGTTGTTGGAGCCATTCTTTCCTCTTGGTGCCTCAACTCTTGATATCTCAGCACCATTGTCATCCTTGGTGCCTGGTTGAGTTGGTACTGAGGGTACCCTTCCTGCTTCAGTTCAAGAGGATACTTCCTGTCCTGTGATTGCAGCTTCTGTTTCAAAGCATTTGAAAGGGTTTGTTCCAAACTGAGAGAAGGGGTATCTCTACCATCCTCAGCTCCATCTTGACCCTTTGTCTGAAGTCTTTTGCTTTATCTACTCATTCTGATTGGCAGGAACAGTCAGCCTCATGCAGCCTTGCGGACTCCCATCACTGGAGTTCTCTATCGAGTTCTGAGCCCTCTCCAGATGTCCCTAGGGAGGCGCTTCCAAGGAAGCAGATTTGTAAGAGGAGACATTTGGACACTTCATTCGAGTCACTCACTCCCTGAAGACACAGATTTTGAAGTTGAGGGATCCCCATCCCCAGGATTCCCTCTTGAGAGCATTTCCTTTGGAGACATTTTAGAGCTGATGCAGCAGCAAGGGAGGTGTTCCTAGGAAGGTCCCTGTTAGGGATGGCTTGTTTACCTCTTGGGTAACTCTGCCAGCTGATGAGCATATATACTTAGTTTCTCAGTGGACCTGTAAGGAGCTTGATATGGTGAACCCTGTCTCATATAAACCAGATAAAATCTTTGTCGCTCCCAGGAATAAGTCACACTGGAGCAAGGATGCCCTAGTAGATGCTATGGTTGTGGAGGTAGCCATAAAGAAAGAACTCTCTGAGGAGAGTACATCTACCCATCCCCGTAACAGAGATTCCAGGGCTCTGGATAGATTGGGAAATGGACATATGCTTCAGCGACTTTTGCACTTAGAGCTGAACTACCTTGACTATATGATCAGGTTTCAGAGAGATTTGAAGAAAGAACTGACCAAGTGCCTCTTTGGTAATCTTCCTACAGACATCCAGAAGACAGTGGAGTCCCAGTAGTCTACCCTGCAGTCTGTCAAATGTAACCACATTTGTTCTCCAGTGCAGCAGTGTCTCTTCAAGACATCCTTTATTAACACTCCTGATGGTTCAACTGTTTTAGAACTGAAAGTGAAAGAAGCACTCACTGTTAGAAAACAGGAAGGCAAGACCCTGTCTGTTACTGGAATCTGCTTTTCCACCCCTCAACAGACCTTTTCTAGGAGCCAGAACGGGGTGAGGGAGGTTTTGCTCTGGTAATCGCAAGATTTTAAACCAAGAAGCTGCTGTGGACAGCCCCTCCAGGGCAGAGAGGAGAGTAATTTTAATGGATGTCACCCAAGATGCAGAGGTGGACCACAGATTCAGGGGTTTCACAGTCCTTCCATGGAGAAACTGTATCAGTATTCTTGAATGGTTGTCAGAGTACCATGATCTGGAGGCAGTTTGGGGGACACTTATCCTCAAGCTTGACAGGCTATCACACAAGATTCTTGGGTGCAGAGGATATACACCAGAGGCTACATTATTCTCTTTGTTTCCCATCCAAAGAGAAGGCAAACAATTCCCGACATACCACCCATTGAGATGGAATTGTGGGTGCAGCAGCAGAAGTAAAAAAGCTGATAGAAGAAGGGTGATCCAGTAGGTCCCCCAAGACCAGTCAGGATCCAGAGTCTATTCCAGGTTGTTTTTAGTTCTGAAGAAAACAGAAGATCTAAGGCCCATCTTGAACCTAAGCCACCTCAATAAGTTTGTGAAACGGACAAATTCCAGATGGTCATGGTTCAGATGTGCACCATAGATCTCCAGGATGCCTATTTCATATCAACGTAGCAAAGCAATCCAGGAGATTTCCCCATTTCCAGCTGAGAGGCAATTATTTTCAGTTAAGAGCACTGCCCTTTTAGGCTCACCACTGCCCCTCTTTTGTTCACCATAGCCATGGCAGTGCTAGCAGTGTATCTTAGCAGGGATTCCAGGTGTTCCCATATTTAGATGATTAGCTCCTTATCACACCAACCAGGAACCTACTGGTCCATCACTGGAACTTCTTGCTCCATCTTGCCCCACTGTTTAGGATTACAGTCAATCTTGCAGTCAGCTAATACTAACGCAACAAATTGGGTTCATTGGATGCCACCTGAATACACATCGTCAGATAGCCAAACTCCTGCAGTCCAGTTCAGGATATTGTCCCTGCATCAAGTAGCTTTTCAGGTTAATCATCATCCCTGTCCCCCTGTAAGATTTGTACTCAATGTGCAGGGCTTAATGGTCTCTGATACTGTAGTCCGACTAGCTAGATACTATGTGAGAGTACTACAGTGCACCCTTTTGGTTCAGTGGTCCCAGATGTCTCACCTACTACTTGTACAGATTCATCTTGCGTCAATTTGCAGGGTACAAATCATCTGGTAGTTGACCCTCCCCTTTGGTCTCAGAGGGTTGACCCCCCCACCTCCAGTAGCAACTGGTAACCATGGATGCTTCTGTCCTGGGGAAGGTATTTCAAAGGAAAGACCGTTAAAATTCTTGGTAAATGGAGAAAGTTTAACATATGGACTTCTTCCAGAGGACTGGAGTTCTTGGCAGAACTTTCTCAAAAAGAGTCCAGCTTCTCTACCATCAAGGTACAATTAGCAGACATTTTCAATTTTCACATAGGACAAAAGTAGGCTTCTATTGCTTCTCTAAAGATTTCAAAAGCTTTTCTGAAGGGAGCCTTCCTTTTAAGAATTCTCATGAGAGATCTGGTCCCCCCTTGGGACATCACTATCATGCTTCAAGCTCTAATACTACTTCATTTCTCTTGGAAAACTCTCATTTTGGTGGCTGTCACTTTTGCAAGGGGGATGTCAGAGTTGCAGCCCTTATCCTGTAAGCCTCCATATCTGGTTTCATCAGGACAGTGTCATTGAGAACAAATCCTAATTTTCTCCTGAAGGTGTCATCTGAAGCAAATATTAATCAGGCTGTTCTTCCCAGAGTTTTCTAACAAAGGAATGCATGTTCTTCACTTGCTAGAAGTTCAACAACTCTGATTTTATTTACACAGAGCTAAGGATATCAGAAAAGCCTTTATGGGTAAGGCTCCTATTGATGAGATTTCTGCTGCAGTTACTTGATCTGTGGCTCATACCTTTGTCTTACACTACAAGTTGGATCTACAGTCTAGATCCCATATAGCCTTTGCCTCTACCATTCTCATGAATATCCTTCCTTGATACCGCCCAGTGTCTCTGTAGCTTTGGAATCTGTCCCATAGGTTGAATTGGACAAAAACAGACATAAGATATGAAAGTTATATGCTTTCTATAATGATAGATCCATGTTGTCATGTTTTCATCCAGTTCAATATCCCTCTCTCCATCCCCCAGCTTAATTTGATCCTTTACACTCCCTTCAAATGGTTGGACCTATCCAGGGGGGGGCCTTATCCTTGGACAGCCTGGTTATTGATGATCTCATCTTTTTTTTTTGTGCCATTTTTCATTCCACTATATTGGGTAAGCCTGAACATAAATTATTATAGAAAAACAAACTCAATCTGAGGTACTCTGGGGAACAGAGGGAATTGTGGGTGGGGGTGGAGTCAGAGCCAGGGATCCAAAGCTTCTGAAAAGCGTCAAAGTCAGATCTAGTAATCCAAAGGTTGAACTAGACGGAAACAAGACAATATGGCTCTATCCTTATGGTAAGTATATGACCTTCATTTTCCTCACTTTCTGACTGATATTCAACCAGAGAAGGAAGAACTGAAGGGTGAATGTTGTGCATCAGGGTTTTCTTCTCACCCTGAGGATTCTGTTTCTATTTCTGATGAAAGTGCTACTTCAGAATTCCACACAGCAGAATTTTTCCTTTAATGAAAGTAGCTATAATGAAAGAGGTTTGCCATTGGGATCAGAATGAAATAATGTCCAGCAAATGTACTGGTTACAGTTGGATATCCCTCAGTCTGCAACTGTTCCTCTTATTTCATCTGCCTTAGAGGATGTTTTTTTCACAGCTTGCAGTTTACCTAACAATTCATCTCCTGCCCCAAGAAAGGCTGATAGGTTATGTAGGGTTCCTTAGACTCAGAAATACTTGTTTTCTAATCCTAAAGCAGACCATGCAACGATTTCCCAATTCAAAACTGCTTCTGCTAAGCAAATTGCTAATGATAACAGATGTTATGTCAAGGATTCGTAGAACCAGTGCCTGTCTCCCCAGTGTGCAGAGGTTTTTATTAAGTGACTTGGAAGCTTGTGCTATACCTCACATTTCTCAGTCTTCTGTGAACGTTCCAAAGTTCAAGATGTCCCTTCAGACACTTATCTCTGGTGTCTTTACTAGCTTTCATGGTAAAGCTAGATTTAAGATGTCTATCGTCACATGACCTTTGGCAAACATTTCACATGTGCAAGATTTTTCTGTATCTAACTTACATTATCAGTGCTCTGTTCTGCCCTTTGGACTATCTTCTACTTCAGTGGCATTTACAAAGTGTCTGGCACCCGTAATTGCTTATTGCAAACTTCAAGTCATTCATATTTTTTTTTTTATGTGGACAGTTTTCTTCTATTTGCAGACTCTCTTTCCTGTTGTTCAGAGTCCTTAAAAAACATTCAGAATCTTCTACTCAGTCTGCATTTTCAAGTGGACTTACAGAAATCATCTTTCATCCCTTCTTACAGAATTGTTTACCTGGGATGTCTGTCAGACTGTGCAGTGGGAAGAACTTTTCTTCCTCCAGAACAAAGAAAATGTGTTCCAAATGTGTTTCTTGAGATTTTTTTTCAATTAATACAATGTTATCTGCCATGGAATTTCACAGAATCCTGGGTACTTGGCTTATGTGATCCTTATGATTCCCCTGGCTGGACTTCACTTGAGAAAAATTCATTGCTACCTCCTTTCAGTCTGGATTCAGTATCTTCACCCTTTATTTTTTTCAGATCCCTATCGTAGGGGTTGTACAGAGGAAGAGTTTCTGGTGGATAGACAAGATCCTATTCATTCAGTCTGTAAGATCTGACCTGGCAGCATTAGTACAACAGCCTCAAGCCCCTTTAAGATTGTTTCCTTCCATAATGCACTAGTCCCCAAGTTACCTCAGATCTCATTTAGTAGATAAGGCCTTGTCCCAGTGCAGATTACTGCATGTACTCACCGGTCCTTCATGATGCTTACTATCTCATCAGGATTGCAAAAGGGTCAAGGAGGTTTCTTTGTTCTATCTGGGACCCAGCTGTTACTAATTTCAAGCCAGGTCCTTTGATCTCATCACAGCATCCAGGGTGTTTACCAAAAGCATTGCTATTGTATATGCTACATCTCCAGGGTTACTGGGTCTTTCCATATCTGGAAGACTGTTTCCACAGTGGCATCTCTCAAGAGGCCATAAATTACCTGTTAAGGCTGTGCTAGTCCTTGGAAATTTCCATGGCTCTTCAGAAGTCAATCCTTTAACCAGCTCAGAAGATTGTTTTCATAGGCTGTCATCTCGATACTACAATATCCTTAATTTCCCTTCTACCAGACTGAATTCACACTTTGAGATTGGCAGTACAAGTTCTATTTCAGGCTTTTCCCCCTGTTGTGGCTCTTGTTCTGAGGATGTTGAGGCTGATGGCATTGGCAAGTGTAATGCAGTTCGGATGTTATCACTTGAGAATTTTACAATGGCTCCTTTATACACAGTGGTCTCAATATCTGCATCCACTCTCCAAACTGATCAACATAACCAATTAATTTCAATGTCCTAGAGTTGAAGGCAGTCCTCCTTGTGTTGCAGGAACTTCAGGATTTCCTTCCTCTGGGTGTGATGTCTATCCAGACAACATGAGTGTCATTTCGGTACATCAGCAAACCAGGAGGAACCATGTCCTACCCTTTATGTTGGGAAGTAATGAGGGTTTGGCAATGGGAGATATCCTTGAATTGCTTTCTCATAACAACACACACATTCCCGGAGCTCTCCGTTGCCTTGTAGACAAGCTCAGCATTTCCCTTTTCATGCCTCACAAGTGATCTCTCCAGTGATAGCCAGCCCAATCTTCAATTGCTGGGCATTCCCTGCTGCAGTCTTTGCCTCCCAGTACAACACCAAATGCAGTTAGTACTTCATCATGATCCCTCTTCAGGAGCAGTAGAGTGTTACTCTTTCCCAACAGTGGCCTCCCGGATTTTTTTTTTATGCCTTCCCACCCATGTCTCTGATCCCTAGGTTTATACAGAAAGCAGTCAAGTGTAAGGCTACTGTCATCCACGTAGCCCCATTTTGGCCCAGATAGATTTGGTTTCCCCCTCTCAGGCATCATCTGAGGGGAATTCTCAGAGGATTCATGGCAAGCAGTTTTCTTTTTCTGTTAATGCTCATTTTATCAGCATAATGACCACTTCTGGTGTTTTTTTTTTTCAACAGTGTGGATGCTAGATCCATTTTGGAAGCTGCTACTTTTTCTTCCGGGCATAATTTTACTAAATACTACAAGTTAGTTGAAGTTTGTAAAGCCAGAACTTGATTTGCAGTGGCCATTTTACATGGTTTTACATAGGGCTCTTCTGTTGCCCTGTGTTTCCCATCTTCTTCAGTAGCTTTGGTACTCTGCCTTTACTAAACAATACTACAACATTGGTAATGAAGAACATAGTACAGTTTTGCAAAAACTTAGCATAACAGTAAAAATCCTTCTTTTCACTGCTGCAGTACTTTGTCCCTCCCTCCTTCCCTCATTTCTGTTTGATTTTCATGCTTTCTGGCAGAGGGGTCTTTTTTCTCCCCTTTTTAGATATACATGTCCTTTATTTTCTGGCCCTCGTGGGGTTGCTGTGGTTCTCCTGGGGGAAATTCCATTCTTACGATTAGGTACTTGTACATCACTTGTGTACCTTAAATCCTGTAAGGGCCCAAGTTTTTTTTTTTTTTTTTTTTTTTTTACCACCTTTTTTGAATTATTTAAGAGAGGCCAGCGTATATTTATATAAAAGAAAACAAACCATGCTAACATATTCCTAGTTACAACCATTATACATCACATGCTTGTTTTGTATACTTATCACCAGTCCAACGTTACATAAATTGCTTAACTCCAAAATATTCTGCATGTGTCATTCCCACAATATCCATTTTTTTCTATGTAATTTGCTAATACCCTTCTCGGAAGATCCTACTTGCAGTTCTTTTGTCTGTGTTATAATTTTCAGTACTTCAAATATAGTTGGTTTAGACTCTGTTTTCCATTTCCTAGTAATTGTTTTTTTTTTTGGCAACCACTAAAATTAAAGTTAGTAAGGCCATGCTTTGTCTAGTCAACTCAGATCTTATATCCCAGCTCAAAAAAGAACATTTCCTTAGTTACCCCCATTTGCTCACCTAATATTTCTGACAGAGTACTGTTGCAAGGAATTTTTTTTGTCTGCCACATCATTACACTACCAAACCAAATGTTCTCAGTTGCCCCTTTCTTCCCCATCGCAAGTCCAACATTTGCTGTCTACCCAAGGAAAAATTCTTTTGATTCTTCTTGGGGTACAAAAATACCTATGCAAATACTTTCAAGCAAAGATCCTAAATCTTCTAGACTTTTTTGCATACTTGGGACCATACATGTCTTTCAATTGTTTCCTTATGAATTGCTTACCCAGTCTGTCTTCCCCTATCGTTTCTCACCTCATTTGATCGAATCCTATAATTATTGTGCAATATTTTATATCCCCTACTAATTATCCATTTTTTAAAGGCAGCTTCTTTTCTAGATTTAGTTAGAAACACTACCACAGCAGGTCTTTCACACAGGATTCCCCTATCCCTTTCTCTTTGCCCATACTCTAATAGCAATCCCCGATGGTGAAGGCAGTGTCTAGCCCATAGTCTAGATGTCTTCTTGGCATTTTCCCATTCTGTTACTATCCCCTTTCTAATTATTTGCTCTAAATATCTTGGTTACTTTGTCAGTTTTCTCCTGTAAATTACAACATCCCCCTTGTCTGGTCTGTGTACCCCTAATTGCAGTCATCCCTATCAGTAAAGTCTGCTTTCTCCATTCTACTGTTGGTTTCATTCTTGGAAGACTTTCTGCTACTTTATGAATATAATATTCTGTTATTCTCCTTAAGGATCTGCATCCAAAATTTCACTCTCTCCTTATGTTTTGAACCCCCCCTTCATCATCCCTTTCCACTTTGAATTATAGCCTTCTGGTTTTGTTGTGTATGTGAGCCTTAACTGTGTAGCTCTAAAATATCCCTTCAAATCAGGTAATCCTAAAACACCTTGTTTGGTTGGAAGGATCATCTTATCCCACTTAACCATTGTTCTCTTCCCTCCCAGATAAATTCTTTCTAATCTTCATTATTGTCCACAATTTCTCCTCTGGCTAATAAAAATGTGCTTGACCTGTATAATAAAACATTTTCGCTGTTCATATCTTGTTATCCATATCCATAAAAAGCTTCCATTTTCTCAGAATTTGTATTATCTTTTGTTTAGTCTCTTCCTACATAGCCTTCACTGGCATAACAGAATCCTTTTTAATACATACTCCTAAATACTTCATTTTATCATGTCCCCATAAAATGGAGGTTGCTGGACCAATTCATTGTTTTATCTTCATTAATTTTATATTTTGAAAAGACTTGAAACTATCTCAAGATGTTCCACAGCACTGCAGTATCCTTTACTGGTTTTACCAGGTACAAAATAATATCATTTGCAAATAAAGGCAACTTTTCTTGATTACCATACCAAATATATCCTTGAATTTCTGAGTCGCTTATTTTTTTGCCATTGGCTCTAAATATAAAGCAAATAAAAGAAGATAGAGGACAACCCCTGTCTGCTTCCTCTGTTCTGTCACAGTTTAACAGAGAGGAACCTTCCCACTTCAGTCTTTGCCACCAATTCCTAATATATATTCCTAATTAACCTTATTATTGTATTGGGGAATGTAAATGCTTCCATTGCCCTACTTATAAAATCCCAGCATACTATTTGAAATACCTTCTCTGCCTCAAGACCCACCAATAGTGGTATTTTCTTATGTTCTGTTCCCCTGTAGATCATCATTGTTCTATTAATATTGTCAGCTGTTTGCCTCCCCTCCACAGAATCATATTTATTAGTTTTGGCAACACCTTTGCATTATTTTAGCTGTTATAGATATGAACACTATAGTCTTGGTTTAAAATTGAAATGGGCCTATATGAAGCTGGGTCTGATGGGTCTTTGCAGTCTTTAGATGTTACAACCACTACATTTGTCTTCCAGGATGTTGGGTGTTCCCCCTCCTTTTAAAATATTGTTAAACAAAACCTTTCAGATTTTTATCACTTTCTTCCCTCCTAGCTTCCAAATTTCCATAGGAATAGCATCTGTTCCTGAAGGCTATCCTGTAGGTTTATTATATGTCATAGTTTTTATCTCATCTCCTCCTATCTTAATTGTTGATTGTCTTCTATCTTTAACCTTGACATACTAAAGTCTTCTATCAATGTTTCCATTTGTGTTCTTTCTTGATTCCCACATTTTTCTTCTTTATGCACATTTTTATAAAATTTCCAAAATATCTCTACAACCTCTACTGGATCTCTGTTTATTTTCATGTTATATGCTCCCTAAGTTTGGCAGCAACTCTTTCTATTTTCTGTTGCCCAAGTCATTGTGCTAAAAGTTTAAAGTTTTTGTGCTGTGTAGTTTTTATCAAAAACAGTTGCCCAACAGCAATCTTTTTAAACTAATGAATATCATCCAGATATTACATTATGTTCTCTTTAGCACTTTGCAGTTGCACCTCTTCTTCTTTGAGTGTTATACCGAGCGAAAGCGCTTGTTTCTAAGTGTGGTGCCTGTACCTAATAAAGGATTTATTTTGAGCTGTTGGTGTCGCTTCTTGGGTCGGTTTTCCAGTTTCTAGTTTTGGTTTCCTTTTCTCTTTTTGGACTTCTTTGAGTGCCCCCCTTATTCTGCAGTAACTATTGGCCCCTGTAAATGATTCCAGTTACTTCTTAACCATATCTGTTTTTCTTTTATTCCTACCTTATTTTTAAATTACACTTTCATTTTATCCTACTGACTAATTACAACTTTTGAAGAAATGTCTATCTTCCCTAAGAACTGTCAAATAATTTCCACTGCCCATTCCCTAATTCCTCTCTTTTTAACAGGTAAATGGAGAAGTGCCAGTGTCTCATTTTTACTTCATTACCCTGAATTTTTATCTTGGTTGTTGTTGGTGCGCGATCAGAAATTAACTGCACATGTTCCTTTGAAATATAATTTCTGTGTAGTGTAGCCCAGTTATTGTACCTTGGGGAATAATATGTAAATTCTCTCCTAGTTCCTACTACTGAATTCACAACTTCTGTACCAAATATTTTCATAAATTTCTCTAGAAATCTACCCTCTTGTTATATTTTCCCTGCTTGGTCATCTAGATACATCTTCACTGTTGCAAATCTAGTTCCAGTCCCCACATACAAGTAATATTCCCTGCTGAAAGATGATTATTTCTCCCAAAAAATGTTTTAAGCGCCATAATGGCAGTTTTAGGTAGAAGGGCGATCGCAGTGGTACAGCGGTTAGAGTTGCCGCCTCATAGCAAGAAGTTCTCTGGTTCAATCCTCGGCTGGGGTGCCTTCTGTGCAGAGGCTGCATGTCCTCCTTGTGGTCGTGTGTGTTTCCTCCAGGTGCTCCGGTTTCCTCCCAAATCCCAAAGACATGCTGTAGGTGTGGATGCACTAAATTGGCCCTAGGTGTGAGTGTGTGCGTGTGTGTGCCTTCTGTGGAAGGTTGGGTGCCGGGCTGGCAACTCGACACCGTAAAACTCCACTGCCAATCCTGGTAAGGGGTCACTACAGCGGATCTCCCGTCCACTGTAGTGACCCCTTACCAGGAAAAGCCGAAAGAAGAAGAAGAAGAATGGCAGTTTTAGGTAGAATATAAATGCACGCCAGCAAAATCCCATTCCCCTTACTGCCACAAATGTACCATTATTATCTTTTTTTCCCTCTTCTATCACTATTGGAGCTCCTCTAGCAATTAGTATTCCCCTTTTCCTTTGTTCCTTATACTCTGCTGAATATCCATCCTGAAATACTTTCCTTTTCAAATTCACATGCTCACTACCTATGAACGTCTTTCCAAATGTGTCTCCTGTAGCATTTCTATTTGCATTCTACCTTTCTTAATATAATCCATTTCTCTTATCTGTCTACCTGTGAGGCCATTCACATTCCAAAAATAAGATGGATAGTGTAGCCATTTTGATAAGAAGTTATTATTCTCACCTATTATATATATATCTATATATATATATATATATATATATCAGCTTTTATAAATGTCTATTTCCACCTTTTGTATTACATGCACCCACTAATGTTTGGCAGTTTGATCTTTTATAGTTTTCTTGTCCTCTCTATTTGAACCGGTGACACATTTTACAAGACTTTGTGTTACAAACACAAATATAAATACACCCCCATTACCTATTAACTTAAAATAAACATAAAAAACTATGTACATCTTCAAATAATGAAGTTTAACCCACTTGATTGGAACAATTGCCCCAAATCAACAGACGCACCCATAAGTATTACCTAACCAAAATTAAGGTTATCCATTCTAAGATGTATGTTGCAACCTGTGCTCCTGCATACACAAATTGCTGTTTGATCTTGCCTTCTTTTTTCCCCTCCCAGATGTGAAAAATTGTTTGTATGCCTTCCGAAAACATTAACTTTTAGCATTAAAAAGCACTCTGTTTTTTTATTGCCTGCCCCTGTAGTCAGCTTGCCTCAGTAGAAGCATAAGAGCAAAATTTAGTGCTGTCCTCAGCTGCAGACTTCTCAACTCACACTGAACATTTATTTGCTAAAGCAGAACTTGTCATTACATTCATTGTTCTGTTATTTACTTGCTTACACAAAAAACTTGTCATTAAGCTAATGGCCTTAATACAGACATCCACTCAAGCAAAAGTAAGACAGAGCATTTCAACTCTACATATGTCATAATCTGGGCACTTTTTCACCCCATCCTCTACCTCAACAACCCAAAATTACAGCATATTAACTTAAACATGCTTTTTTCCTGCAGTTCTTCTCTTTTTAAATTGTAATGCCTACATTTCTTAAAACTAGAAAAGAAGAATAAAAGAGAGTTACTTATTTTCTTTAGTATCTTTACCACATAAACAACTTAACAGGTTTTGCTATATAACATGCAATTTATATCATGAAATGCTTTATACAAATGCTATCAATGCTATTAATGACACAAAGTGGGGTATATACATTTCAGTCAAGTGTAACAATGTCAACAAAATTCCATCTTTCTACTTTTTCTTGTAAAGCCATATTTCACAAATGTGATTGGTTTATAATCTCACATTTATTCACTAATTTCAGTTCTGTTAGTCCTCTTCCTTTTCATCTCCATTTTCCATCCCCAGACTATGGTTCAATTCCAAGGTACACCCAATTCTTCTAGTCATCTCCTGTGCTTTTTTCTGTCAAGCATTTCCCATTGCAACGTTGGAAAAGGATTCACTGCAAAGTCTCTCTATGAGTTGAATTATCAGAAGAATAAGAAGCAGAGTCCGCTTCTGTTTTATGTCTCAGTTTTTGTTGGACAAACTTTTGTATGTCCTCCTTAGTCTGTTCTGCATCAAAAATGACTTTGATCTTCCAGAAAAAAATATTCTGAAGGCATCTGGATACAGAAGCTTGAATCTCACATCTGCCTCTTGACGTTCCATAATTGCTGGGTTAAATGTTTCTTCTCTTCTAACTGAAGTACAGTGAATAATCATTTTCCGCAAGCACTCTCTCTCTCTCTCTCTCCAATTTTCAATACTTTATCCTTCTGCCACTGTTTTGTCAGGATCAACTCATTCTCCTGGTATGATTGCATCTTTACTAATACAGGTCTTTGCAGCTTTCTCATGGCCAGGTTTGGAGCATGCACACAATGTGCCCACTCCAGTTGCTTATTTGTGCTTTCATAAAATTAATAGTCCATTCCTTCCAGTTTTTGTGGTACAGCAGAAAATCTCAGGTTTTCCCTACATACTTTGTCCTATAACTTTACTATATTTTGAACCCTCGTCTTCACCGGTATAATACTCAGCTAGCCTTTTCTTAATTTTGACCTCTAATGTTTGCAGTTTTATCAGTTCATCTGAATAGTTGTTTAAAGCTTCTTCCATTTTCCAGCTTTCTTTAGTTGATATACTCCTTCAATGTTTTGTTTATTTTAATTAGCTCTGAGTACATTTGATATATTTTTTCCTCTTGATTACTGGAAGGCATGTCTTGTACCAAAGCTGGAGCATGACCTGCTTTTTGCTGAACAGCTGCAGGATTCTTTCCAGTCATTGTTTTCTCTTCACCTTTTGTAAGCACTCTAAGTTTCTTCTTTGTGGCATCCAGGCAGTGTACTTATTAGCCAGTAACTGAATTTAGTAAAAATGGCAGAGTTATTGGCCCTTATCTCTTATTGGCCCTTATCTTTCTTTTTTCTCACTGTGAGATTAAGCTGTTGACCAGTGTGCAGTTATCTTGGATATCTCAAGAATGGCCTAAGGTTTTGGTATTCTGGCTAGATGTACAGCTGTCCTTGTTAGGATATTCCTTTAGTAAGGAATACTACAACAGTGAAAACTATGATATCTACCTTTATGGTAAGTTCTTACACAATTGTATTTTCTCCACATTTCCTAGCACATGTATTCATGGCTCTTGCCTCCTTCCTGGGCAAAAAATGCTCTGAAACTTTTAGTGCTCCAACTGCCTTTTATATGGAGCACCTTTCATGCTCCCGGCAGGTGCAGCACATGAACAGCATCCAACACTTTGAGAAGTGGGCCAGTGCAGGGGGCAGAAGTCACTTAACTTATGCTACTGCAACTGTGATCTATTAGAACATCTACCTTTATGGTGAGTTTACTTGTACAACTGCACTTTCTCTGCCACTGTTTAAACTGTTGAATAAAATTGTTCAAGAACTGTTTCTCTTCTAACAAATGAAAGAAACTGCAGTGCAGAGTGTTGAGAATGAGAATTAGACTCCTAAATCAGGAACAAGACAGGTTTGTTAAGCACTTTTCTGCTGTCAGAAAGATTCTTAACATGTTTTTGTTAAGCATTTATAAGTGTTAAAATCTAGTCTCAGGCTAGAGCATAACAGAGGTAGGTGTCAGCCACCAAGCAACAGCAGTGAGACAACAGAACAGCATTAAAAGTGGTTAATACTTAGCTTCTGGATACTGTCTGTGTGGCAACACTAAGTGTTTTACAGCTTTCAAACTGCATCTGTAGCACATTGCTTTGTGCATGAATGGTTATGTATACACACACACACACACACACATTATAAACATGTACATACTTACACCAACACACGCACATATATATAAATGAAATGTCAATATGATTGTGTTTGTATATATTATGTATAAATGTGTATGCACACATATATATATATATATATATATATATATATATATATATATATGTACAAATACAAATCTGCACATGATTTTATACAAACAGGTGTATATATTATGTATAAACGTGTGACCTTTGAAATTTCGAACATGTAAAAAAAAAAAAAAAAAAAACGACCTACACGTTGCTAGCAGGGAGAAAAGCCCCCCCTGCACCCCCTGCTGTTTAAATATATACCAACTCTGAGAGGGTCTGTATTAGAAGATCGAATGTTTAGGTGATCGAACACCTAAACATCGATCTTCTAATATCGAATCTGAAAACAGCGAACGTCCCAGGGAAATACGTCCTTTGGCCACTAAAACAAAACAAAACTTGACATCCAAAGTAAGTGGGGGGCTTCACCCCCACACCCACCTAAGTAGGGGGCTGTACCCCCCACACCCCATAACTAAATATACCACCTCCGAGATCACTCTACAGTATAGGAAATAGCAAAATCCGGTGAACTGCCAAGGGAAATCTTTCCCTGCGTTAAATTGGCCATTCGCCGTTTTTTTACTTTCGATATTAGCAGATCAATGTTTAGGTGTTCGATCACCTAAACATTTGATCTTCTAATATAGACCCACTCTGAGATCGCACTACATTGCGAAAAAATGGAAAATTTCCCATTCCTCGCTATAGGGAGCTGTCCGTTCAGAACGTTCGAACTTCCAAAAGTCAGTCATATGGTCTCGGCCATATGAAAGTCAGCCTTTTTGGAAATTCATTCATCTGTAGGGGACCCATATATATATATATATATATATATATATATATATATATATGTGTGTGTGTGTGTGTGTGTGTGTATATAATGTGTGTGCGTGCACGCGTATATGTGTGCATGTATATGTACACACACACACACGGTTAGGTAGGTAGGTGGTTATGGGAAGGTTGGGTTTGCTGTGTATTGCCGTAAATGTCGCGAGCGACATTTTCGACAATACACCCTTGTTTTCGAGGTTAGGTGGATTCGGAAATGTTCATTTCGATAACACTTCGAAAATAAAGACATGATTTGTTTTTATTTTCGAATTAATGATAGTAAACCTATATATATATATATATATATATATATATATATATATATAGGGTCTACTTCATAACATTGAAATTTCATAACATTGAGACCATAGCATCAAAAATTCAACATTGAAAACTCAGAACATTGAAAGTGTGCTTCATAATATTGAAAACTACATTGCACAAGTAAATAATATCGCCTTCACCTACACCACCACCTAACTAACAAACACACTTTCTATTATGTTTCTGCAGGGGAGCAAGCACCCCTGCATCCCCCACACTCCCAATAAATTAAATATACCAACTCCAAGATCGCACTACAGTGGAAAAAAGTTAATTTCCTAACCTCAGTGTATGGTGATTGTGATACAGTGAGGTTAGGAAGTTAACTTTTTTCCACTGTAGTGCGATCTTGGAGTTGATATATTTAATTTACGAGGGGGGGTAGAGCCCCCCCATATGGGAGTGCAGGGGGACTTGGCCCCCTGCAGAAATGTAGTAGAAAGTGTATTTGTTACTTAGGTAGTATTATAGGTGGAGGGGATCTTATTTACTTGTGCATTGTAGTTTTCAGTGTTATGAAGCACACTTTCAATGTTCTGAGTTTTCAATGTTTTGGGATTTAGATGTTTTGGTCTTAATGTTATGAAATTCAGTGTTATGAAATTTCAATGTTATGAAGTAGACCCATATATATATATATATATATATATATATATATATATATATATCTATGGATTCACTTCAGAAGACTGAAAGCTCACAATCTCGAATCCCATAAGACTGACACCCAAGCTCAAAAGACTGAAAACTCAAGAGTCTGAACCTCAAAATACTGAAAACACACAGGATGCAAACACTTATTATATTCCAGTACAAAAGTATAGAGAAACAAATACAAGACAAACCACATTACTTTCCACCAAGTCTAAGCAGGGGGGCAAGCCCCCCCCGCACACCCCACGTGGGGGCTGCACCTCCCACGCCCCCCGCTACTTAAATATATCAACTCTGAGATCACACTTCACTACACTAACATGAGTTATGTTGTAGTATAGCAAGTTAGAAGGGAACATTACTAAGGTTAAACAGGCAGTTAGGAAACACGTAATGGCATGTTTGCCATTTTATTCTGTGGAGTGAGATCTCGGAGTTGATATATTTAAGTAGTAGGGGTGTGGGTGGGTGCAGCCCTCCCACATGGGGGTCCAGGGGGCTTGCCCCCCTGCTTAGACTTGGTGTAAATTAATATGGTTTGTATTGTATTTGTTTCTCTATATCCTCATACTGGAATATAGTAAGTGTTTGTATCCTGTGTGTTTTCAGTATTCTAAGATTCAGTCTTTTGAGTTTTCAGTCTTTTGAAATTTCAGGATTTTGGGTGTCAGTCTTATGGGACTCGAGATTGTGAGCTTTCAGTCTTCTGAAGTGAATCCATATATATACACACACAGACACACACACACACACACACACACACACACACACACAACATGTATATATAAATTATATATATATATATATATATATATATATATATATATATATATATAGAGAGAGAGAGAGAGAGAACTTGTTTTTTTTTTTCCAGAATGTTTTTATTCATTTTAGAACACAATAACTTGAGTATAGTAACAAGAAAAAACAAACTATATACAACGTCCATAACAACTAAAAAAGCAATATACATAGGAAAACACTTAATATTTCTCTAACAGATCAGACAATTTTGTCCAAGCAGTTAAGTGATTTGTTGTGTTGTTAGTCCTTGCTTTTATAATATCAATCTCATTCTTACAAATGTATTTCACAAGATGAATAAGCTCAACTTTAAAGACAGGAGTAGATTGGGATTTCCAATTTTTAGTAACAATTTTCTTTGCTATAGAGAGGATAGACTATAGTAAAATTATTTGTTTTTAGGAATGACTTCAGGAACACTGAGAAGTATAAGGGAGTCAGAAATTATACAGTTGTCATTCCGTAGAGCTTTACAAAGATATTTAAAGTCTAGCTAACATGGGGAAATTATTTTGCAATTAACAACCATATATATCCAGTCATCATCAGGATGTCCACATCTCCAGCATTTCATTTCATCTTTATTGTACATTATTGCTAGTCTTTGTGGGGTAAAAAACATCTGTGTGAAAATTTCCATGTGTATACATGCCAGAGCATGTATTTTTGTTTGTCCACTGTATGTTCCATTTTCCATAACATTCAAGTTATGGATGAAAAGAATCCAAGAGGAGGAGATAGCAGATCACTTACAATTTAATATATGAATAAGTAAGTAAATACATAATTTAGGCTGTCAGTAGAAACATATGTTAAAATCTTCCATGTCTGGACTTTTTGTATCCCTTTATTTTTAATGAATGGTTTTAATTAAACTTTAATTTAGCAACTCATAAAAATCAAAGTATTTTTGACACAGATTTTACTTGCATTGCTCTGTCTATTTCATACACTGACTCTTCCATTTTTTTTTTTTGCTTGTTGATTTTCTTGGGGCAGGAGTGTTAAAGCAAGCCACATACTGATTTCTGCAGATGGACAGGTTTACTTGTCAGGTCTTCGTAGTATTTTCAGTATGATCAGCCACGGACAGCGACTCAGAGTGGTCCATGACTTTCCTAAGTACAGTGCCAAAGTGTTACCTTGGCTTAGTCCTGAAGTCTTACAACAGGTAAGATCATGCTTTCATTGCAGAATGATTAAAGAAAAGAACAATACATTTGTGTAATTAAGCTCCCTTTGTTACACAGTAAGCATATTTCACCACTGCCATTTATTTGAGAGATCTTCAAAATGGTCATGCCTAATAAGTCATCCCTTAATTATAATGTCAATTTTTTGTTTATGATGCAGTTTTAAAAGAAAGTTGTGAAAATGTAATTTTAATGAAGTGCTGCATACTCAACATGTATCTTACATGCAGTTGCCATTGTGAGTACAATTCTGTTTTACTGGTGCCATCAAGGGAGGAATAGAGTGAGTAGCCAACACTGCCTCACCTGTCTTGGGAGTGGGGTCCAGCCCACTGCATTGCTGGCACTTGCTAGAGAGACTGGTATATGATATACAAGGTAGGGACAAAGGAAATTCTTTTGGCTCTACCAAGCCATATGCACATGTTAATTTTCATAGTAGGATGTGCAGGAAGGCATTGTAGGTCCTTGCAACTGTAAGCATGCACATCATCCATTAAGGACAGGTGCTTGGTTAGAAAATCCACTCCTGACTTCCTGGATGACAGGTGCTCTGTGTCTGTAGCATAGCTCAGACGGTCAGCAGGCACATGGGGTTGAAGAACATTAAGAAAAAAGATTCTATATACTGGTTTCAGTCTTTTTTCATCATTTTAGTGTTAATTCTTCACAGCATTTTTCTAGATACCAAATGCGATAAAATCTAGCCTCGGGTAGTACTACAAAAAGAGAAAATAAGAAAAGGAAGATAATCCCACAGAGGCTGCTACTTAGTCATAGCACTGATCATTGTTTGTGCTGCACATAGAGCCTTACCTGCTGATCAGCAGTAGTCATCATTAGTGAATGTCAATATTTGTTCCATATCTGAATAATTGCCTCCTAAAAGAAATTTTCAAGATAGAAAGTGCAACATTTTTCTTAGAAGCACAGAGCTCCCTGGTACTTAAGAAACATATTTGCTGCTTCTAGTTGTGGAACTCAATCTAGACATATTGTGTACTTCTAAAAGAAATGATTAGTTGACACTATATAGTAAACTTTTCTTGCATGTAAAAGTTCTGATTAGACATTTTTTTACCAGCTGTAGAATTCCTGGAGCTAGTCAAAACCTTAAGTAGCTTAACTGGAAAGCGTGGCTCTTATCCAGGGTTATGTGGCTCTCCAGAGCAAGGCAACCAGCTTGTTTATTTTTATTTGCCTCTATTTGTCCATGTTTAATTGGGAAGGTGGACTGATACACAACGGACCCAGTCCAGACATAGCCCAGGAAGTACAGTACATGTAAAAAAGTTAATTATAAGGTACAAGATGATAAAGTGCAAAGCATTAAGATGTGTGGGTAAAAACTGAACACTGGAAAGTTTTGCCATAAAAGTGGCATATGAGTAACAGCACTGCATCAGTTTTTGTATGCTTTGCACTTAAATATGTACAATAAAATACAGTAACAAGCTTTCTTGTTTGTATAAAAGGGGGACTGATCGTGTTTACTAGGAATGTTACTGTTTATGTTGTATTGCTCATATGGAGACAGCAGAAAGAAATAGCACAGCCAGTATAGTGCCCATGAATTTGAAGGAAGGAGAGAAGTTGATAGGGAGGAGTTAGTTCTTGTATCATATAGCTTTATGGCAAATGGATGGAATAGTAATGCACCATAAAGAGATGTATGGAGCTGTTGATCTTAGTTTAGGTGACTAATGCTACTTTAAAGCAGAGTGGCAGGTAGCCCTTGTTTTAGGGGAAGTTAAATTTCATCTGTATTTGCTTTACATGTAAAAACTAAATGAAAATCCAGCCAAGCTAGAACTTCCACTAAGTGACCTCTCAAACCTCTTGTCTCAGGCACATGGGATTTATGCAAATGACCCTTATGAACATCAGGTGGTTCAGCTATATGGTGATTCTGAATGCCCATGTCTTATTTCTTTTTAAGTTGTTTTAATGGTCAGTTTCAGGCCAATGGAGCCAAACCCCACTAACTGTGGATATGCATATTTCAGCCTTATTATGACCTCATCAGCACAGCACAAGCACAGTATTTGACTAACCATAAGAAACACAGGGCTGTTATACCCAGCTGAAGTCCATTACCATTAGGGTGAATGCAAAATATCCCAACTAACAAATAAAACAACATTTCATAAGGGTAATTTGCATATATCCCTTGTGGCTCTGATACAAGAGGTCTGACAGGTCACTTAGTGGAAATTCTAGCTTGGCTGGAGTTTTCATTTAGTTTTTACTGATTGTTTTTTTTTTTGTGTGACCTTCTCACTCTTTGTTTTAGTTTTAGTTGAGATATTTTGCAGTCACCCTAATGGTAATGGACATCAGCTGGTTATAACAGCCCTCTGTTTCTTGTGCTTAGTCAAATACTCTGCTTGTGCTGTGCTGATGAGGTCATAACAAGGCTGAAATATGCATATCCACAGTTAGTGAGGTTTGCCTACATTGGCCTGAAATTGTCCATTGAAGCAACTTAAAAAGAAATAAGTCATTGGCATAAAGTCGACACCTAAACATTGAAGTCTAATAAACATGACAGGCTAATTATGTGAATTTTTCCCTGGGAAAAAGTTTGCTTGGCCGTCATCGGTGATTTGCCCTTTTCCCCACTATAGAGCAATCTCGGAGTTGGTATATTTAGTTAGGGTGGTGGGGGGGCACAGCCCCCCACGTCGGGGAGTTTGGGTGTGGAAGCCCCCCACTTGATTAGGGTTTTAGAGTTTTGGTTTTTTTTTTGTTGGCCACACAAAAGTTTTAACTAGGAAAAAAATTGCGGAATTGGCTTGTCGCATTTATTAGATTTCGAAGTTTAGGTGTCAACATTTAGCGTTCGACAACCTAAGCGTTTGAAGATGCAATATAGACCCAGCTGAAACACCTGATGTTCACAAGGGTCATTGCATATATCCCATGTGCCTCTGATACAAGAGGTTTGAGAGGTCACTTGGTGGAAGTTCTAGCTTGGCTGGAGTTTTCATTAGTCTTTACTGATTGTTTTTTCTGTATTTGCTTTACCTGGAGATTCTATGAATTTTGTTGGGAAGGGTGTCCCATAGTTTAGGAACGAGAATTAAGAAAGCATGATCTGAAGAGGTTAATACATTTGTAGGCCTAGTCAGGAGAGGAGCTTTGTTAGCTTTGGGATTTAGTTGAAATGGAGAGTTCCATATTGCTGATCTATGGCTGATGGGATATGTTTTATAATTATGAAGTGTTTTGTGTATTAAGCTGAATAGGAGTGGACCAGAGTGCTGTTTTATGCCTAACCGTTTGGCACCTTGAAGAATAATAGAGTGATATTCTGTTGTGAGGTGAAAGCGTAAAACAGATTTTGTTAGAGAAGATGTGTAGTTCCTTTAAGTTTTCATTTGAGGCATAGGGTAGTAAGGGAAGACCATATTCTACTTGAGGTTGCGGGATGTTTTTGCCACTAGTGATTCCGCTTTCTTGGGGTGTCTAAGTGGGAGGTTTTGCAACAGCCATGTTCAGTAGAATTAAATTTTGATTTCAAAGGACATATTGAGGAAATTTTATTTAATATGAACAAGTCCCTTGAATCTTTAGCTCAGGAAGCTGAAGCCACCCTTTGAAGACAGAGCTAGGATCTTTAGCTCAGGAACCTGATGCCACCCTTTGAAGACAGGGCTAGGATACACTAGCCCTATGACAAATCTTTTTTTGTCCACTGTGGCTTCCTCAAGGTAGATCAGTATTGCTTTCTTCTGAATTGTACAACCTTAGAAGACATTTTGTGAAAGTCAATGAGCAGCTGAATCTCTATGACACCATCTTAGATAAACAAATACAGGAGTTGGCAGAGTATCTGGCCTTCCCTGAGCCACAGGCTAGAGTGTTTTTTTTTCTCCTCTTCCTATGAGGAAGCCTCACATTAGATTGGAAGACCAAATCAAACTACCAGTTATGGCTGTTTGGTCAGGCTAGAAATACCAGCCTCCAGCTGTGTACTGTTTTGGAGGGGCTGCACACCAAAAGTATTTCCCCATAGTCTTTGGCAGCATATGATAAGCAATGCCAGCCAACACAGTGATCTTCCCCAGACAAGGAATATCAAACCACTTGAGTTATGTAATGTTTAAGTAAGAGTGGGGGAGTCAGACTTGCATATTACCAACCAAGATGTGCACTTCCTCACACGTTGAGAACATCTGCAAAAAGAATAAGAGTGTATAGAGGCATTCCATGACTCAAGATAATAAGTGAAGCTTATTAAAAGTTATATGATTTTGCTAAGGCTTGTTACTAGACTCTGAAGTCAGGGTTTTAGTCAAAATAGTACATTTGGCATAATGTTAAGTACACAACATAGTTGTGTGTGCCTGGTCTGCTGATAAGCATCCAATAGCAGCTGTAGAATGTTCTTTCACTGGCAACAGTGTATTTGGTAACAGATATCTGAGAACCTAAAAACTTTCACAGAGCGAGAACAGGATATCTGTCTTCAATCAAGTTTCATAAGCTAGTGACCAATCTTTCTTTAAGATTTAAAATGGGTGGAAAAAAGCAGCTTTTCAAACACTGTGGCCATCTTTTTTATTAAGTTTATTCTTAATTCCTTTTGTAAGACTATTTTATATTGTTTATAGCCTTTATTTCTTTATTTTAGGGTCCTTTAGGACATATATATTTGTGCCTGGTGCCGGATTACTGAAATTGCTTAGTGCAATATTCAGAATTGTATCCCTTTAGAAATAGACTTCAGCTTACTATTTTAAAGGAGAATAATGGGTTTTGGCCATTTGGATACTGGGCTGATCATGCAGCCAGTATTTTGTTTTGATCTGGCTGTAAATTTGTCCCCTGACTTGATGGACTCTGATATGGTGTGTCCCCCCCACCATCACTGCAACCATCTACCCCTTGTGCACCTAAAACTCATACTAGTTAATACAAAAGATGGCTCAGCCTACAGCTTGTGACTCAAGGGTAGTTTTTTGCTTCCCGGTCCCCTGATGTCTAGTATGGTACCACAACTGTGCATGACATGAGGGTCTGTCATATCTTTTGGAGCTGTAACATTGCCTTAAGGTATAGGAGAACCAGATTCTTTAGGAGCAGGGGAAGTCAGGAACACAGACTTTGCTGTCAGTATTGATATGTCTCATCTGGGGATTCTCTAAGTAGTGCTGAGTATGCAAAAAAAAAGTCAGGGAGACTTTAAACCTACATTGTTTTTGAGCAAAAATCTTTGACTGTTTTTTCCAATGGTTTGGACAGTTGATTATGGGGATTTATACCCTGGTTAGGACTAACGCTGGTGTTTCCACCACCATTCTTTCTTCCGTGGATCCTGATTTGGTTGGGGATCTAGAGTTAGTCTGTTTGGCTGCTCCCAAATTCAGTAGGAATTTTGATCTTTTGGACACTGGTCCTGACCTTTCCTCCATTGATCCTAGCATAGGAGCAGCTGTGTTAAGAAAGCTTGTAGTAGACCTCTGCTTTTGCAGGCCCTGCCTTAAATGTTATATAAAAAACAAAAAAATCTGGGTATGTCTGACCATGCTTGGCCAAGTCTTTTTCTAGGACACTGGTTCTGCTTTTTCAGTGTCAAGAAAAAAGACTTTGTCTTCTTCAAATGCAGTCCCTTCAGCTGGACTAGGCAATTGCTTAGCATCTTGGGGAAACCAGCTGGCTCAGTCCAGCACAGTAGTGGTTAAAGTGTTTTTTCTTCAAGCGTTGTACGTTTAAATTTGTGTTGAGGAGTTGCTACTTCATTACCTTCTGAGCAAAAAGTCTGTGGCAAACATTTTGTTTTTTCATTTGTCTCAAAATGTGCTTTACAAAATGACTTGGAAGGTGCTTTTTCTATTCATAGAAATGCAGTGTTTTCAGTGATAATATAAGAGGTATGCTTGCTGACACGATCAAAATCTTTCTAATGAGTTTATACCTGAGATTATACATGTGCCACTTGAGTCTGATTGTATATTTTTTGCTCGGTAACTAATCAGATCCTTAATCAGTGGGATGACAGAAGTGAGTGGAGGCAGGACTGATGAAAATGTTTCATTTTCTCTAGTTTTCCTCCTATATGAAGGATTATTTTTGACAGTTTGACATATGGAGGTTGCAGCTGAACTAAGTCACGATACCGTAGGTTAATAGTAGGTCTAGTCCTCCATCAAGCTTAGTAAGAGAGTTTCCTTTAACATAAAAGGATAACCATCCCTTTTCTACGGTGAATACACCAAGGTGTGAAACCAGTCTTTCTGAAGTCCCACCTCTGTGTGCTTGTCTCTATAGTTAGCTCTCACCAAGGTGGCGTGGCTGTCACTAGTTTCTGACAAATGGGTGCTCATCCACTTTGACAGGGGGTTCTTGTAGAAGTGTTAAGATCAGTCACTTCTGTTTTAGGGGACAGCTTCTCACTCATCAGACCTGACTTTGTTATTCCCTCCTTTTATCTGGCAAATGTTGATCGCTGTAGTACTTTAACCTGTCCTTCCTTTGGAAAGATTGAGAAATCGCCTTCTCCACCGATGTTCATCGTGCATACAGCTGCAGTCATAACAGATGGGTTTTCCTGCCGTCAGGCGGGTCCTCGGTCGGCCGAATTCCGAAGTCTAGGTCCGGCATCGGTTGTCGTCGCTTCCTCCCTGACGTCAGTGCGACAGGGGTATAAAAGATCCAGCCGACGCCATTTTCTTCAGTCTTTCTTGCCGCACGGTGCCCGAAGCAGAAGCAGTTCGCAAGTGCCGGTCAGCCAGCTCCTGAGATTACGAATATTGTTCAACTGAAGTCTTCTTGAAAGCTAAGTACCCCGTTGGGGAAACTTTTCTTGCCTCAGACCGATATCAGACAAAGTTAATAATTGCATTTCATGTGGGAAGCAAACACCGCATAAGGATTTCCATTCCCTCTGCATTCCTTGCTTAGGCCCAGACCACGACGTCTCGGCCTGTCATTTTTGTGCTACATTCAACAGACGCACTATTAAGCGTCGGGCGGAGTTCGCCCAACACTATTTTGGCAAAAAATTTAATTACATTATGTCGTCGGATACTCCGACTCCAGTTTTGAGTAAAAGACACAAAGATAAGGACCGACATACGAGGTCCGCGACTTCTACCGACACCACGCCAAAGCTGACTACAGGTGGTCCGGTTCTCAGCGAGGCGCCTACGCAGCCCCTGACTACCAACGACACTTCATTGGCGGTGTCTTCTGTGCCCGAGGTCGCAGGCTCTTCGGCCCACACCCCGACTACAGATACCGAAGCCACTCTTGGTGGTGAAACACAGAGTTTAGACAGGCCTGCCACCTCTCAAGGTGTCTACAGGCCTTCCTCTTCTTTTTCCATTAAGGCTTTCACTAAGTCTAAATCAGCCATGCATACTAAAAGGCAAGCTCCAGAGGGCCCTTCTCAAGGCCCCATGCCTAAAAAGCAGATGCTCAAAATGGCTGAGGATTTGATTACTCTTATCAGGGGTTCTCAACCCCCCCCGGACAAAAGACCCAGAATGGAGGAAGAATCCCCCTCCTCGGACCAGGCCTCCATTATTTCAGAACATTCTGAAGACCAGGAACAGTGTTACTCCCCTTTTGAAGATTCTGATGCAGAGGAGTCCATTCCCTCTGTCTCCCCCCCTGAGGATTACTCTTTTGGAGAAACTCTACATACCTTGAGGGAACACTTCCACTGGGAAGGCCAAGAGTACTCAGACTCCAAGAAAAGGCTTAGGGATTTCCTCTTGCTCCCTCAGCACAGGCCTCTGGCTATACCTCCTGTCTTAGACATTCTAGATGATGTGTATTCGGAGGCCAGCCTTAACCCAGATTCTTTACCTCCAGCTCCAGTCAAGCCTGATAGGTATTACCTGGTTCCTGACTCACACCAATTCCTATACAAAAGCTATGCGGCTGACCCAGAAACTATATCACAGGGTCCCAAGGGAATTAAGGCCTCCACTTCTAAAAATCCATTGCCTTCAGAGAGAGATTCCAGAGCTTTAGAAAGGTGGGGGAAGAAGGTATACACCTCGGCCACCTTAACCATGAGGGCATTAAACTGTCAGTTCCATATGTTAAAGTACCAACAGTTTCTGTTATCACAGTTGAGAAGCAAAATGTCACAACCTGAACAACCAGACTTGAAGGAGTTGCAGGATTTGATACATAGTGCAGAACAAGTGGATAAGCATACCTTGCAATGTGGCTTTGATGCTTTAGAGGCCTCATGTAGAGCTGCTGTTACAGGATCAGTCATATGTAGACATGCCTGGCTCAAAGAGCAAACTTTACCAGATCATGTCAAAGCTAAATTACTAGATGCCCCTCTGCAAAAAGATGTATTGTTTGGTGTTAAAGCTGAGGAGGTATTAAAGAAAATGGAGGAAAAGGCAAAATCAATGCAAACAGTAAAGGATTTCCTACAGGTACAACCTCCACGTTTCAGTAGAAATTGGCCTTCCAAAAATTGGTCCTTTCCAGCCACGGACAGACCCCAAAGAGGCAGATACAGGCGCCCGAGGGGCAGAGGGCAATCTCAAGGATCGTTTAGAGGCAGACAATGGCAAGCACCCACACAAAGAGGTGGTGAGGATAGTTCACAGCCATTCAGAAAGCCGAACCAATGACTTTCCCCTTTGCATGCCAAGCAAGGCTCAAATGGCAGCACCTTTAGGTGGAAAACTGGCATTATTTTCAAAAAATTGGCATATTGTCACAAAAGACAAATGGATCCTGGACATTATAGACAGAGGTTACAGATTCCACTTTCACACCCTTCCATAAATGAGAGGCATGCCAAACCTGCCACACAATCAAAGGGCAGAGGCACAAAAACAAATTTCAGATCTCATGGACATGAAAGCTATTCAAGAGGTACCTGTACAAGAACAGGGTCAAGGTTTTTATTCCAGACTATTCCTGGTACCAAGGAAGGGAAAAGATTGGAGACCTATTTTGGACCTATCCATCCTAAACACATTTTTACTCGTGCCAAAATTCAAGATGCTCACATTACAGCAGCTTCTTCCCATGCTGGGCAAGGAGTCTTGGCTGGTAACATTGGACCTCAAGGAGGCATATCTGCATGTCCCAATCAGACAAGATTGCAGAAGATACCTAAGATTTCTTGCAGGTTCAATCCATTATCAATTCTCTGCATTGCCCTTTGGCTTATCTACTGCGCCCAGAGTGTTCACGAAATGCCTGGCATCAGTAATCGCCTACTGCAGACTTCAAGGGATACAAATATACCCATATCTGGATGACTGCCTGATCCAAGCGGAGAGCAAGCACATACTTCTGAAACGTCTGGCGTTTGTAATAATGTTGTTGAATTCTCTGGGATACACAGTCAACAAAAAGAAATCAAGGCTAATACCCTCTCAAACAATAATTTTCCTGGGTGCCAGCTTGGATACAAACACCCAGATGGCCTACCTCACGCCGGAGAAACAAGGGCAACTAACTCAATACTTTAGAAAACTGGCAACTTTCACCAGGCTGACTGCAAGGAAAATCCTGCAGGCTCTGGGATTCATGGCATCTTGCATCCTACTAATCCCATGTGCAAAGCTCCATATGAGGAAACTTCAGTGGTACCTAAAAAACCTATGGTCTCAACACAGCCACAGTTTGGAAACAATAATACCACTAATTCCATGTCTTCAAAAGGAATTTCTGTGGTGGGCTCAAGCATGCCAAAGAAACACAGGTCTCCCATTCTGCAAGCCTCAAGCAAATCAAGTCATCACAGCAGACGCCTTGGACTACGCCTGGGGGGCACACATGACAGATCGGTGCATTCAGGGCAAATGGTCCCAAAAAGAAAAGCACCTACACATCAATCAAAAGGAAATGCTAGCAGTAATAAATGCTATTATAGCTTTCAAAGACCTACTGCATCCAGGCCAGCTATTGATAAGGACGGACAACACCACAGTAATGTGGTATATAAACAAACAGGGAGGTACCCATTCATACCCCCTATGCAGGCAAGCCATGTCTCTTTGGAACATGGCTCTGGAATTACAAATCGAACTTCAAGCACAGTACCTGCCAGGCAAGGAAAACACGCTGGCAGACAACCTAAGGAGCAATATGACAGATCCACACGAATGGAAGTTGCATCCTCAAGTCTTCACAAAGATAATTCAAGCATGGGGAAGGCCAGACACAGATCTCTTTGCCTCCCACAGAAATCACCAATTGGCAAAATTCTGCTCAAGGACCTTTCATCCACAGGCCTGGAAAGTGGACGCACTCTCTTTCAGTTGGACAACAATGACAGTTTATGCCTTTCCACCATTCCCTCTGCTGCCCAAAGTTCTATTAAAAACCAGAGCAGACAGACCAAAGATGATTTTCATTGCTCCAGACTGGCCAAGACAACACTGGTACCCACTCCTGAAAAGCTTGACGCATTCCCCACCATGGATCCTCTAATGCCTCTTCTACTGACTCAGCACAACTTCAAAACTCTTCACAGTCAGCTGGAAACACTCAATCTAGCCGCATGGAAGATTCCTTAAATTCACAACAGGCCCTACTCTCCAAGGAGGTGCAGGATGTCATTTTGGAGGCCAGAAGGCCTTCTACTAGAAAAGCCTACTCTGCAAAATGGAAACGGTTTTGTGCCTGGAATGAGAAAAGGGGTCAGAATACAGGAATACTGAATTTACCTCAAATATTACAGTACCTAGCTGAGATGCTAAGCAGTGGACTTTCACTCTCCTTCATCAAAATCCATGCCTCAGCCATTTCTGCAGAATACAACACTGATCCTCCTTTATTCTCTCTCCCCCTCTTAAGACAGTTCCTCAGAGGGGCTAAGAATATAAACCCCCAAGGAAACAACCAGTACCTGCTTGGGACCTCAATTTCATTCTAGAAAAACTGACCTTGCCTCCTTTTGAGCCAGCTGCTTCAACAGAACTGCAATATTTGTCCTGGAAAACAGTCTTCCTCCTGGCAATCACCTCAGCTCGCAGGGTTTCGGAACTACAAGCCCTCATAGCTGTGCAGCCTTTCATCATTTTCCATCAGGACAGAGTTTCCTTACAAACCAATCCGTCCTTTATGCCAAAGGTAGTATCCAGGGTAGCCTTGAATCAGGCTATCCACTTACCTACCTTTTACCCTAATCCTCAAAACAAAGGGGAGAGACTACTACATTCCTTGGACATTCACAGACAGCTGCGTTATTATTTGGACAGAACAAAGCCTTTCAGAAAATCAGAGCAACTCTTTGTGTCCTATGCTGCAGGAGCTCAAGGGAAGCCTATTTCCAAACAGACAATCTCAAAGTGGATAGCCCACTGCATACACTTTTGTTACTCTTTTCATGGTAAAACTGTACCTGCCGGCATCAGATCTCACTCCACAAGGGCCTCAGCTACCTCTGCAGCTTTCCTCAGGGGGGTTCCTACCAAAGATATTTTGGAAGCAGCCACTTGGAGTTCTGTACATACCTTCTCCAAGCACTATCACCTACCATTATACTCCAAATCTAGAGCAGGCTTTGCCACTCCAGTCTTGCAGGGCATCCTGGCTCCTCCTAGTTCCACCTAGTGCCTACCACCCCTTTTTTAGCTTTGGGATTCTACCCATCTGTTATGACTGCAGCTGTATGCACGATGAACATAGTACAGTTTTGTACCTACCATAAATGTAGATGTTCGAGTGCTAATACAGCTGCAGTCCAGGTTTCTCTCCCTCCTTCCCCTCTTGGGACAGGCCTAACGGCTAACACCTCCTCATACAACCTGATTGGGGTATTCTTTTATGGTGTATTTGCTTGCAACTACTGTTTTTTGATTATATTGCATTGCATTATTACATAAATTTAGGTATTGCCTTCCTTCTGGGGGCACCTGACATCTGGGGCAAGAAAAACTGAAGAAAATGGCGTCGGCTGGATCTTTTATACCCCTGTCGCACTGACGTCAGGGAGGAAGCGACGACAACCGATGCCGGACCTAGACTTTGGAATTCGGCCGACCGAGGACCCGCCTGACGGCAGGAAAACCCATCTGTTATGACTGCAGCTGTATTAGCACTCTAACATCTACATTTATGGTAGGTACAAAACTGTACTTTTTCTTTCTCCCTAAATCAAATCTGTTGTGGAGACAGGTGTTGGCTCTTCCTTTTTCTAAGATTTATGATGTCTGGTCTGGACTATCAGGTTTGTTTGCCCTTTGGGATTTCCACTTCCCACTGCACCACGAGTGTTTACCAATTGTCTTGTTCTGGTTGGGGCCAACTGTCAGACTCCTAGCCATTCATTTTTTTCCCATACTTAAAAGACTTGCAAATTTCTGCAGACTAGACTTCCAGGTGCTTGAAATAGCTAGAGTAGGTCTAGGCCTTCCTATCCTAGCTAGAGTTCAAGTTGAACCTCTGGAAGTCATGTTTAGTATCTTCGTAAAGACTAATTTTTCTTAATTGACTCCTTCTTAATAATAGCTTTTCTTTCTGAAGTCAAAATCGTGTCTTACAAGTGGTGCTTTTTGGATTCTCCAGGAGTAAAGTCTCCTTTACAGAGAACCTATAATAATTCTTGGACAGAATATGTCCATGATTCTCTTGTTACCACAGGCCCATCTTTTCATGTGGAAAATTCTTTGGTATGTGTGAAACTGTTAGACCCAGCACCTTCTTTCCCTGGAACCCCAGTGGCTGTGCTGCTTTTGTCCAGATGAGTGTTTTAGTGGTAGACCAAACAGTTAAGTATTTTTTCTAAGACTTCTTGTCTTCCCTGTGTGGCCAATGCAATCTGTATTGATAGATGTTAAGTTGTCTATCTCGCCTTCATTCTTGCTGGTTGGGTTCGGAGCCGATCCTTGGCTCCGACTCGGCCATCTCCAAAAGCTCGAGAGCTGCATACTGGCTCGAGGCCACCCCATATCCTATGATGCCTGGCGCTAGATACCCAGATCTCGTTTGCCGCTTCTGCTGCGAGGTTGTCTTACTGGCTCAGGTCATATATTTTCATTATTTACTAGTTTTTTGATAAAAATTTATAGTTGTTAGTGTAGATTGTTTATTCTAGTTAACCTTTATATATATATATATATATATATATATATATATATATATATATATATACATACTTGTATCTAGTATTCTTTCTTAACCTTCCCATATCCCTTCAGAAAACTCGTTTTAGTTAATTTTCCCGTCCCCCCTCACTGTCTTAGGTAGCCGTTTAAATTACAGGCTAACCTTTTTCACTTTTTCTATCCTATAACAAAAAAAAAAAAACTTTTAGCTCTTAGTTTTTAGTTTAACTTGTGTATATACACTATGTCAGTTTTCTTGTGTGTGTGTGTGTGTGTGTGTGTGTGTGTGTGTGTGTGTGTGTTAGTAGTTGCATCCTAATTTCTTTAGTGTGTTGTCCTTGGTTTTTCTAATTCCTTTTCAGGGATGTCCAAGGATACCAAGGTGTCCAGATTCAAGAAGTGTGACTCACGCTGTCAGAAGAGGTCTCTGACAGATGGTCACACTTCTTGTGTCTATTGTCTCAGCACCGTGCACCTGCAGGACTCTTGTTCGGTTTGCCATGCCTTCAGCCCAAGAGTCCTGCAGGAGCGTAAAAATAAGTTAATCCTACGTGGATTACTTAAGCAGGATTCACCAGCTAAGACTCAGCCTGTGAAGGCCTTTAAGCCACCTAAATCTTCGGCTCCCAGTTCGGAGCCGTCGATGGGTGAAGCTGTTCCTTCAGTCTCTGTTCTGGCCGGAACTGATTTACCTGTCTCCCAGTCGGTTCCGACTCTCCCTTCGGAGCTGACGGGGAGTCAAAAGAGATCTAGGTCTCCCTCCCTGGAGTCGATACGCTCGGCTCCGAGGTCTCCTGTGCTCCAGTTGGAGCACAGTCATTGGTCCCACTCTTCTCGGTCCTCAAGACTATCCGATCATGATGTGGAGAGAGTGGTCAGTAGGCTGTTAAAATCACAGGCCCTAGCAAAAATGTTGTCCAGCCCCACCTCATCAGGTGTCTGCTCCATCCATATCTGCAGTTATTCCTCCTCCGACTCCTTCCTTGAGCTCGGAGTCGGGTCATGGACCCGTCAGCACCAATACCTTCTGCTTCGGTGCCGTCATCGGCTCCGATCACTTCTTTGGCACCATCCTTGGAAAGGTCTGGGCGCTGAGACTCCCTCGTCGGCTCCAAGGGGGCGAGTGGCATCTGACCCTTGTCCGACCCCGTTCTCCCTCTCGGAGCTTCGGCGCAGGTGAGCTCCGCTCCTACATCGGCTTCGGAGCCGTCCCCCTTGGTGTAGAGAGGGATTCCAGTCTCTTCAGAACCGGAGCCTTCTTGTCATCCGAGTAGGGACGCCTTCGAAGTCATGAGGAGTGTGCTGGCCCCTGAGTCAGCCCCACGATCATCCCCACCGGCTCCTCCCACTATGGTGCCTGCGTCTGCCTGTGTCCCTCCTCCAGACCCCAAGCGTGGGGAACCAACGCTCTAGGGCACCCCCTTGGGTGTATCTTCCTCTTCCGAGGCCTCCCCTGATCATTCAGAGGAGCCACCTCATAAGAGGAAATGCAAGAGGAAGCATGTTGACTCCCCTGAGTCTGTCACATCAGATACTGACTTGGAGGATTTGGAAGGGTCTCCGAGATCCCCCTCTCAAGATGTCTCCTTCTCAGACATCCTTGAGATGCTTAGGCAGAGGGGGAACTGGACTACCCTAAGCCCCTCTGAGGATGAGTCAGTATTCCTGGATGCGTCTGGATCCCGACCTTCCACCTCCTGGGTGTCTCTGCCTTTCAACCCACTGATGTCTGTGGTGGCTCGGAAGGCGTGGTCAGCTACAGACACAGTGGAACCCACCCCCAGAAGACCCCGCTAAATTCATAACGGCACCACAGGATAAACAGTTTTTGACCAAAGTGTCCCTGTTGATGCCATGGTGGTAGCGGCGGCCACAAAGAAGGAGGTGGCTGAAACTTCTTCATCTTTCCATCCCCCTAACAAGGAGTCCAGGACGATGGACAGATATGGGAAACGGATGTTCTCTTCAGCGACCTTTTCTATGAGGTCTCTGAATTATTTGTGCCACTTTACCCACCTTCAAAGGGATCTCCTTAAAGACCTTGGAGATGCCCTTCAAGATCCATCAGCTGAGGGGGCCCGGGCCAAGGCAGCCTCCCAGCTGGCAACTCTTAATTCAGTGGTGAACTCCTCCATGAGGCTCATTTCTTATGCAGCCGATGGTGCGAGTAGAGCCGCAGGCACAGGTGTTGCTCTTAGGAGACATGCTTGGATGCGGCTATGTAACTTCGCGGAACCTTTCAGAGCGTCTTTCATGATGGTTCCTCTCTTTTTGGATCACAGGTGAGGGACACTCTTACCAGGTGTGAACAGGAAGGCAAGACTCTCTCTGCCGTGGGAGTCTGTTTTTCCACTCCTTCCAGACCATATCCCAAGGGTCAGAAGAGTGGAAAGATGTGGTTCCGGAAATCTCAGGGAGCCTTGCCGGACACACGTGGTGAGTTCCCATCCAGGGGCAGAGGAGGGAACAATAATAAACGCCGCCCTCATGGCAGAGGGGGTCCGCAAAACCAGGGCAGCAGAGAATCCTTCTCTGAGAAGCCCTCCCACCATCCCTGAAGGGTTGCCCGACTGCCCACCTCCGGAGGCAGTTGGGGGAAGATTATCGCTGTACCCAAGAGCCTGGCAAAACATAACACAAGACAAATGGGTACAGTCAGTTATATCCGGAGGCTACAGAATACCCTTTGTTCGTACTCCCGTAGTGTTAAACAAGTCCCTTCCAGATGTTCCACCCAATCTAAGGGATTAAGCAGTACAAGAAATTTCAGAACTGCTAAGAAAAAGGGCCATCCAGAAAGTCCCAGCAGACCAGCAAGGATCCGGAATTTTCTTAAGGTTCTTTTTGGTACCAAAAAAGAGAGGGGACTGGAGACCCATTCTGGATCTCAGCAGACTGAACAAGTCTGTACAAAGAACCAAGTTTCGGATGGTCACACTACAGTCCATTATGCCCTTTCTGGGTCAGGACAATTGGATGTGCTCTATAGATCTTCAGGATGCGTACTACCACGTCAAAATGGACAGACGCTCCAGAAGATTCCTTCGCTTCTGGCTGGGAGCCAGCCATTACCAGTTCAGAGCTCTGCCCTTTGGTCTCACCACAGCCCCCAGGGTGTTCACCAAATGTATGGTAGTAGTTACCGCTCACCTGAGACGGCAAAGATTCCAGGTGTTTCCATATCTAGACGACTGGCTCCTTACTGCTACCACCAGGCATCACCTTCTCCGAGCCAGAGACTACACTATCGAGACTTGCTCCAGACTAGGTATCTCAATAAATTTCAAGTCTGCATTGTCACCCTGTCAGTCTATCGCCTTTATAGGCGCAAATTTAAATACAAAAGACATGTCAGTGAGCCTTCCACCAGACAGGGTATTAGTGATTCGTCAACATGTACAGGTCTTATTAACATGCAAGAAAATTCAAGCCAGGTTCGTCCTCCAAACTCTAGGTCTCATGGCAGCAGCAATCATACTTGTTCCTCTAGCTCGTTTTCACATGAGGATCCTCCAGTGGCTGCTTTTCACCCAATGGTCCTTCCAGCAGCTTCCCATGTCTCATATGATCATGATCACAGAAGCATGCAAAAAGCACCTTGCATGGTGGATGGTCTCCACATCAGTACCCCTAGGCAGACCATTTGTACTTCCCCTCCCAGTTGCTACGGTTACCACGGATGTTTCCCTGATCGGGTGGGGGGGGGCATTATCAGGGCAGGATAGTCCAAGGCACCTGGCAATCTCACGAGTACCACCTGCATATAAACGTCTTGGAGATGAGGGCTGTGCTTCTAGCGTTGCAAGCTCTTCAGGACTCTCTTCCTACTGGGACCATTGCAATTCAAATGGACAATATGTCAATAGTGTGGTACATCAACAAGCAGGGCGGAACCAAGTCCTACCCCCTATGTCAAGAAGCACTCAGACTCTGGCAGTGGACAATCTCTTCCCAACGGTTTCTGATCACAACGCACATCCCTGGGAAGTCCAACGTCATAGCAGACAGGCTGAGCAGAGCAATTCTCATACCTCACGAGTGGTCTCTGAATCAAGTAGTTGCGGACCAAATATTCCGCAAATGGGGCCAGCCTTGCTGCGACCTTTTTGCCACCCCCTTCAACAGTAAGTGCAACAAATTCTTCTCTCTCCTTCCACTTCCCGGACATTCTCCCAGAGACGCTGTAGTCCACGATTGGCCTCAGGGACTTCTTTATGCATTCCCTCCGTTTCCCCTTATTCCAAAACTGATACAGAAAGCTACCATTTTGGGATGCAAAATGATCCTCATTGCTCCTTACTGGCCTTGACAAATATGGTTCCCGTTCCTGCATCATCTTCTCGAGCAGCCTTGGACTCTGGACCCAGTTCCAGACCTTCTGATCCTTCAATCGGGCAGGCTGCACCAATCCCTGCAATCTCTCCAGCTCACTGCTTGGTTGCTCCACTTCCAACCTTAGCCAGGCTTCCAGATATCTCCCCATCTGTGTGGGAAATTATTTTATCATCGCACAAGTCTACCACTAGAAAAACTTACGCTAGTAAGTGGAAACATTTTTCTTCCTGGGCAGAGACTAAGAGTATAGACCTCTTTTCAGCCCCTATACACTACATTGTGGATTTTTCTGGCAGAACTCTATCATTCTAGGTCCACTTCCGCTACAATTAGAGTTCAGTTAGCTGCAATTTCAAATTTTCACATTGGCCTGTCGGGAAATGATATCATGTCACATAAGCTATGTAAAGCCTTTCTCAAACGGACCACTCTGCTCAGGCCTCCATTGAGAGATCCTCCACCTCCGTGGGATCTGAATTTGATTTTAGCTTCACTAATATTGCCTCCCTTCAAACTTGCAGCTTCTTGTTCTCTCAAGTTTTTATCTTGGAAAACTCTTTCTAGTAGCCATTACTTCAGCCAGAAGAGTTTAGGAACTGCAGGCTCTTTGTACCCGTCCTCTGTACCTAGTGTTCCACAATGATAGGGTTGCTCTCAGGACTAATCCTTCCTTCCTTCCTAAGGTCTCTTCAGAAAATAATTTGAATTGGTCCATAGACCTTCCTGTGTTTTTTCCCAACCACTCCAACAGGGCGGAATATAAGTTGCATCAGTTAGATGTTCACAGGCAACTGCGTTTCTATTTACATAGAACTAAGGATATCAGGAAATCGGACCAACTTTTCTTTTCTTATGCTGAGGGTAAACAAGGTCTTCCAGTCTCAAAAGAAACCTTGTCCAGTCTCAAAAGTAACCTTGTCCAGGTGGTTGACTTCTATCATTACACTTATCTATCAACTGAGGAAGAAACACCTACCTGTTAAACCAAAAGGTCACTCCACCAGGGCTTTAGCCACTTTGGTGGCCTTTCAGGCTAGGTTGCCCATGGAATCTATTTGTGCTGCGGCTACGTGGGCCAACCCACATACTTTCATTTTGCATTATAAGTTGGATGTGGTTTCCAGAAACAGAGCAGATTTTGGTTCCACTGTTCTGAAGAGTTTGTTCCGATGAGCCACCCAGGATTTTAGGTGCTAGGGACGCTGTCCCAACCAGCAAGAATGAAGGCGAGATAGACAACTTAACATAAAGAAGTTATGTACCTACCATAATGTTCCATGTTAGTTGTCTTCTTCTCGCCTTCTTTCTTGCGTCCCACCCTCCATCCCCCTATCCTTGTAGACCGAGAAGAGTTACTTATGGTTTTTTCCACTGGCTGAGTCTTCTCTGGCTATTCCTTTCTGTCTAGTAGCCTCTCTGGAGGTTTTATATATTCCAGGATAGGATCATTTCCTTATGTCTGCAGTTAGACTTACCAAACGAGATCTGGGTATCTAGCGCCAGGCATCATGGGATATGGGGTGGCCTCAAGCCAGTATGCAGCTCTCGAGCTTTTGAAGATGGCCGAGTCGGAGCCGAGTATCTCCGAACCAAACCAGCAAGAAAGAAGGCGAGAAGAAGACAACTAACATTTTAACGTTATGGTAGGTACTTAACTTCTTTTTTTCTCTCACTTCGTTTGTGGAGCGGTGTCCATAGGGAGGCAAATGCTAGCAACTTGACTGCCCAAGGACACATGGAAGCATATATATATCTGCAGTTATTGGAGGCAGTTCTGACCTTGAAAATCCTCCAACACCATAGGACTCCCAAGTCCTCCTGTGGTGGTTTCAGACTTCAACTTAGAGATGTGCTACCTTGATATTTCAGAAGTACAAGGTCTTTTCCTTTGAGCAGGCTGGCATGCATCACCTGGGGAGCTGTCTTCTTCATATTCTTGGAGTTTTCAGGCATCTTTCTACCTGTCAGAGGAGTTCATTTTGGCAGACACTTTGCAGATCCTTGGCAAACTTATATGAGTGAAAACTCAAGGCAGTGGTGTTCCAGGATCTAGTCCAAATGTAAGGAATGCCCCAAAGTAGATCTATTTACCTCCTTTCAAAATGGACAGCTTTGACGTTCTGTGCCAGATATCCTTGCAGCCATGCTTGAAGGACAGATGCATTCTCTTTTCCCATGATAGGAATGTTACTGTATGCATTTCAACCTTTCCACTGATTGTCAAGGTATTTCTCAAGATTCAGTAAGAAATGCCAGAGTTCATTGTGGTAACTCCCTTTTGGCCTAGGCAGTCTTGATTCTCCCCTTTAATGGCATTGGCCAAGAGCAATTACCACAGACTTCCTCACTGTATGAATCTGCTTATACAATCGCAGGGGTGATTGGTACACCCTGATTTAGAGAAACTTCAATTGACACTCTGGATGATTCAGTCTTGACTCTGTTTAGGCACTTGCTTTTTGAGGATGTGCAGCATATGTTAAAGGAGGCCAGAAATCCTGCTACTAGAAAATGTTATACTTCAATAATGGATGAAGTTTTCTAGGAGGTGCCTAAATGGAAAAGGGGTCCATTACAGTTAATTCCCTTTTGGTCCTGAAATTTTGATGTGAACTTCTTCAGGATGGCTTAGCTGGCTTAGTTTATGCATCCATTTGGGTGCATTTTAGTGGCCATCTCTGTGTATCTGCCTGTGTATCCTCCTTCCTCCTTCTCCTCCTTCCTCTTCTTCAGTTTATAATGGGAGTATTGCATATGAGAACCTCTTACTATCAAATTACCTTACTGCAATTTGAACCAGCAACTCACTCATATCTTAAGTTCTTAACCTGCTTACTGCTGTGACATCAGCAAGGCAGTTACTGAGCTGCAACTATCATGGTGAGACAACCTGTCCTGATTTCTACAGGTACAGTGTTGTGATATACACTAATCCTTCTCTAATGTTGTGAGTGATTTAAGAATTCAATCTCAACCAGTATATTTTTCTCCCTGTATTCTGTGAGAACTCTAGAATTAAAGATTGATGATTCTTCATATGTTGGATGTGCTTCAGCAGCTCAGATCTTACCTTGACAAGACAAAGCCCTTTAGGAAAGCTGAAAGGCTCTTTACTTCCTTTTCAGGGGCATTGAAAGGCCAACCTGCATCTAAGCAAACCATTGTCCTCCAATATTGATTTTTCTTGCCTAGATTATTATTCTCTCTATGGTGGGTACAACAGAAAGGCACATTCTACTAGGGCCTTTCCCTCTTGCACAGGGGTGGACTGTTGAAGTAGTCTAGAGGTAGCAACCTGGTCCTTGGTCTGTACTTGCACAAAGCACTACAAGCTTGAATGCCTTTTTTAGATCCAGTGCTGGACCATTCTGCAGAGACTCCTGGACCCTTATCCTTCCTCCTCCTGGGTTTGGTTAACTTTTGGAATCTACCCATATGCCAGTAAGTCAGTGTGTTTGTTGAACATATTAAATTTGTGGAAGTTCTACTTATTTGTAATGGTAAATGTTCATAGAACACACTGCCTTACTGACAGTACCTTCCCGCCATCCCCCTTTAATTGAATGAGGTTATGGTTTGTGGTTGTTGCTGTTTTTATTTTTTTAGCAGCTTTGTGAGTGCGAGTGTGAGAGTGTGCACGAGTGCTGTGTGTGTGCATTTGATTTGGTACAGTACATGTTCACGAATATTGCATTTTTTCATCTGCTCTTCCTTTTGGGCTCTAGAAAAAATTGAAACCTGTTGTCTGGCTGTGAAGGATCTGCTGTTCCTCCTGTTCTGGCTGCCCTTTTTTTCTGCATCTTCTGTAACCGCTAACTCTTGGTCTCCTGCCCTGAAGAAATTGGATAGGTCCTAAGAGGTGCCTGAGGACTGCAACATTCTTTATAAAGGCCCTTCTGCTGACTTTCTGTAGTGTCAGACTCTTCTGACAAACCATCCAATTTATTGCCCTCTACCAAGCTGATGCCTTCTGATAAGGAAAGTAGGGCCATGGAAAGCTTAGGCAAGAAAACTTGTACTGCTGCCACTTTGTCCTTTAGGGCCAGGAACTACCAGAACAGTATGACCAGCTATGTTTTGGCCCTCCTCACTCAGGTTTCTAGGGTAGTTTTTGACCTTCCTGACTCTGAGGGGAAGACTTCTACCATTTCCCTTTTGGGTTCTACTTCCCAAGTTGCTCAAATGCAGTTATGATGCAGCTGATGCCTCTTCCAGGCCTGCTGCCTTTGGTTCAGTAATGAGACATTATTCTTGGCTATATCTTCAAGGCCAGACTTGTGGATGCTTCTTTGGATCACTGAAGTCTTTTTGAAACTACTGCTGCTGCTGACTTATTCAGGTCCTTCCAGGATAAGGGCAAAGCCTTTCAGGACCTAAAACATGTTTTTTCTCTCCTATTCTTAAGTTTCAGAAGAACTATCACTCCAACTCTGCCTTTGTAGGCAATATCGCCCCTCCTCCTAAGGGTAAGAAGGGTTCTAGGTGTGTTCTTCCTGCTTAGTCTACTCAGACTCCTTCCTCCCAGAAACCTACTTTTCTGGACCAGACTGGCTCATTTTGATGGTTGACTTTCTCCGCCCCCTCACCTAGGTTCCCTTTTCTCTCCTCCTCTCCCTGACCTTTCCAAATTGTCTTCAGATCGGCTCAGATTCTTGGGTTCTGTACATTATCTCTTCCAGGATATTTCATGGTTTGGAAGTCCTTTCCTCCCTTTTCAGGCATTCTTCAGGCACCTTGGGAACAGCTTTCTCATTTCTCAGAGGTTCTTCAATCTCTTTTGGATCAAGGCACCATTCAGGCCATGCTTTCTACCCAGGTGGGGAATATCTTTTATTCCTTCTTTTCAGATGTTATCTCTTCTGACGTTGTTTCCTTTTCTATGTCTTCTGTCCTATTTGGTGTCTCTGGACCTCAAGGATGCATATCTTCACATCCTGATCCATCCTGTTTTCAGGAAATGTTTACATTTCTCTGTCTGTTCCTTGCATTGTCAGTTCTCTGCATATCCCTTTGGGCTCTCTACTGCCCCAGTGGTTTTCATCAAATGTATAGCTCCTGTCATTGCTTTTTGCAAGTTTCAGAGAGTACAGATTTTTCCCATTCTAGATGATCTGCTTATTCAAGCTCCCTTGCTCAGCAGTCTGCTACAGGATCTCCAGTTTACCACTTGTCCATTGCACAGTTTGGGGTGCACCATAAACCTACAGAAATCAGTTATGATGCCTTCCCAGGATCATGTTTTCCTCAGATGCAAGCTTCAGTCTATTGCCAAACTGGCATCTCTTTCTGCCCCCAAGGCTCTGTCTCTGATGGCCTTTTTCCAATCCCTTTTTCCTCTGTCATCGATAACCAGGGAATTTCTCAGGGTCCTGGGATTTATGGCTTATACCATGCCCATGCTCCTTCTCACCAAGCTCCATATGAGCAAAGTTCAGTGGTACCTTACATCAGAGTGGCTTCAACATTGTGACCCCCTGGAATTCCTGGTTCCTTTTCTCCCTTGTTTCAAGCTTGAACTTCAGTGGTGGATTCATCAATTCTGTCTCTCTCAATTCACCCTTTTCAACTCCAGTTCTCACTCAGCAGCTTTTCCATGGATGCCTCAGACAGGGAATCGGTTGCCTCTTGTGGCCCCCTAAAGGTCCAGTGTCTCTGACCTCCTCATCAGAGGTCAGACCATGTCAGCATAAAAGAGGTGATAGCTCTGCTTCTGGCTCTGCAAGTTTTCATTCCCTCTTTCATCCCGGACCGTCAGAGTTTTCATAGACAGTACCACAGTGATGTGGTATGTCAACAAGCAGTGGGGCATAAGGTCATATGTTCATTGCAGACTAGCTTTTCAAGTCTGGGATGTAGCTATCCAATATAAAGTGATTCTTCAGGTGGTTTACACTTCTTCAGAGCACAATCTTTTGGCAGACTCTGAGCAGATCCAGAACACAAGCTCATGAATGGATGCTTCATAGAGATGTGTTGCTGGACATTGTCCATCAGTGGTGCATTCCTTGGGTAGATCTTTTCGCTTCCCCTCTGAACAGACAACTTCCTCTGTTTTTTTCCCCAGAGTCTCAAGTCATCTGACTTGGAAAGTGGACACCCTGTCTTTTCCTTGGAAGGGAATTTCTCTGTATGCTTTTCCCCTGCCACAAGTTCTGCACAAGATCACACAAGACTCTCCCAAAATCTTGCTGTCGATTCCCTTTTCACCTAGACAGCATTGGCGCCCCCTTCGTTCTCATTTGGCCAAGAGCAGTCACCACAAGCTATCTCACCGGGTGGATCTTTTTACACAAGACAAGGGGACTCTTATCCATCTCCCACCTGTGTACTCTTCAAATCACACTTTGGTAATAGGGTTCTGATACCTTTTAGGCACCTGTTTTCTGAGGATGTGCTTCAGGTTCTGCAGAAAGCCAGGAAACCCACTACCAGAAAATCCTATCTGTCAAAATGGATGAGATTCTGGTGCCTCTCTCACCATCAGGATCCCTGTCAGTAGAGGTTACTGTGGTTCTTTTTTTTGTATGATCTGCTCCATGCTGGGTTGGCATATTCTTCAGTTAAAACTCACCTTTCAGTAATTTCTGCTTGTCTGCCATTAATTCCTCCTCTGACCTCTAGGGTTGAGGTCAAATAATTCCTTAAAGGCGTTCAGGATGCCTATTCCACCTTCTTGGGACCCCAATTTTGTACTTGAAAAATTGACTCAGGCTCCTTTTGAGCCTGTTTTACCAGCTTCCTTACAACACTGTACTTGGAAGACTGTTCTTCTTTTGTCTCTTAATTCTGCCAGGAGAGTGCCTAAACTTTAGGCTGCCATGGCTATTCCTCCTTTTTTAGTTTTTCACAGAAACAGGGTGTCTCTTCATACTAATATTTCATTCATGTCAAAGGCAGTCAGTGAGCTGTCCCTTAATAAGTCTATTCACCTTCCTTCCTTTTTTTTTTCCTTCTCCACATTCTGCCAGTGAGAAGGTTCTTCACACCTGGGATTTGCATAGACAGCTCAGATATTATTTGAGCAAAACTAAAGTTATTCGCAAATCTGAGCAGCTTTTTGTTTCTTTTCTTACCGGAAGTTTCGGTTTGTCTGTTTCTAAGCAAAGCATCTCCTCCTGGATTTGTAAAGCCATTTCTTTGTGTTCTTTTCATGGCAAATGTCTTTCCTCATTTGTAAAGGCACATTCTGCTAGGGCAGTTGCCTCCTCTGGTATCATTTTTCGAGCGAGAATCTATCCTTGAGACCATTACTTGGTCCTCTGTTCATATTTTCACTAAACATTACAAGTTGGATGTTATTTCTAGGGCCAGAGCAGGTTTTGCCAGGGCTATTCTGCCTGAATTTGTGGAGGATTGCTCTGTCCCTTCTTCCTCCCAGGTTTTTCTTGAGCTCTTGTACTCTCCCTTAGGTGAAGAATACTGCAGCAGTGATATGGAAGGACATAGTACAGTTATGTAAAATCTTACCATAATACTAGATGTCTTTCTCTTCGGTGTTGCAGTATTTGCTGCCTCCCTCCTTAACCCCTCTGTCCTGGTTCTTGCTCAGGGTTCTGTTTCTCTCCTGTCTAAAGATTCCTTCTTTCTTTTCCCTTCTGGATGCACGTGTTTCTTCTTGTCCATGAGTGTTCCTCCTGGGGCTTTTTCATTTCTGAGTTTTTACATCCATACATCACTTTTTTGCCCTACATCTTGTGTGGTGAGTATACTTGTGACATACATTGCCTATAAGAGCTGAAGGCTTTGGTATACTGGCTGGACTTTGGGCTGTCCTTGGCAGGAGACCCCTTAGGTGAAGAATACTGCAACAGTGAAGGGAAGGATATATACTTTTATAAGATTTTACACAACTGTACTTTCTTTGAGTAATACCACAGTTGCAAATGACTTTACAAAAAATTAAAATAATTTGAGATGTAGCAATGCTGACTTAGAAATACAGATACTGGAAGAAGTCATTATCCCCTTTCATTTACATAAAATACATTGTCGTAATATTTTCCTTCCTTCTATCCTCCTCCTTACATAGCTTCTTTTTTGTCTCTCTCTCCACACAATAGCTATTATTCAAACACTATAATCCCCCTTCCCAGCCACTACTCTATCTCTGCTACCTCTCCTCTCTTAGTTATATATGTAATATTGTAGATATTATCTAACATTAATCAGCAAAACATATAATGTGACTATAATTTCTGACAAATATTGTGTTTATTGATTTCATTATATAATGTTTGATTTGTTTGATTGTTTCCATTCTAATTGTAAATATACTTCTGTACCAGAAGCATTTATCCCCCAGCACTGTGCTGAAAAGGAGCTGTTCACCTCAGTCAGACCATCCCAGTGAATAAATAGAAATGATTGAATGAGCGAGTGATAAGTTGACACTAGTGAAAATCATCAGTTAGAAAATAAGTGGTCTTACTTTTAATTCATGTTTAATGTGTAAAGCTGACATGAGTAAAGGGAGTACATGAGTTGCAACCTGGCATAGTGAAGTAAGGAAAGAACTGGGGATGTTGTGCATTGGTTAGAAATGTTATGGTACGAAGCTGTAATTTAGGCAGCTCATACCAGGAAAGTGGTCTGAGATCAGACACATTGACTGGTAGAGCATATCATCTGCCTGGAAATTAAGAACTGTCTGAAGACCATGGACCTAAAGTCGGCATAGACTTATTTAATTTCACAGAATATGAGTATATTTTAAGTACTTTGGAATGACTGTTGACCTGACATAAGTGCCAATTTGATAAGTGCAAGGAAGATTTATTTTCAAGATAAGGAATACCTGATGTTATTGTATCAGGCCATTATCCACAGTATAAAAGTCAAGAACTCAAACATTTTAAAAGGGAATGAGCATTTAAAACAGCTAGATCCACATTACCTGCAGTCAGATGGACAGGTAACATGAACCATTCTGACAGTAAGGTGTCTGATGGAAGAGAGCATTAACAGTAGCTATGGGGATGGTCATCCTGCACTTTTCAGTTATTGGGAGATTAGTACAGCAGTGACAGTCCTTCACAAGCCCTTTTTTTTTTGCCCACCCCCCATTACTATTGAACCTCCCTCGCATTCACCCAGTCTGCCTGTTCTTCAACACCAGAGGTAACATCACTGTGGAATTGATTGTTCCTGAATGTTTGAGGGTCAGGGATGGAAGAGGTATCCACTGGTGATTGTGGGAGTTCCTTATCAAACCCACAATTTCCTTCTGGCTATGACTGCTGTGCTCCAAAGGCTTAGCGTATAGTGGGTATACACAAGGGTTTGTCTCCTGCTTACATGTATGACCCCCTTCCCAAGACATGCTTATCAGGTAATCCCTGAAGTCTACCGGGGACCCTAGGTGGAGTATGCAGCCCTTCTCCATGGGGAGGTAATCAGGCTCTTTCTTATTCTTCTGTCTGGCTGGGCCCTTTGTCCAGTATCTATACTGATTGAACCCAGGTTGTCCGAGTTGTTGTCAAGACTTCATCTCTCTAAACAGTGGATCTGTTTTTTTTCACCAACTCAGTTTTTTGAGGAGAAGGGTACAAAGCCCTCAGCTAGTTTGTTGGCCTATAATAACAAGGTAGTGAAAGAAATGCTAGAACTAAATCAGCATGTTATAGGTAGGTAACACAAGGTCTGGATTCAGTAGTCATGAGAAAGTCAACAGCCAGTAACAGAGATAATTTGTAAAGCAGAAGAGTTCAGATCTTTTGTTGTCTCAATAGAAGATGATGTGTGTAGAATGAGCAGATGTTATCTGTTGAAGACAAATATGTTTAAGACAAGAACTGGGCATCCAGTGAAATCACTGTCTGGGTGGAGGGGGTCACTGACATAGAAATATCTCACTGAGGTGAAAAAAAAATAAATATCACAAAAGAGTTTGGAGATCTCTGTCCTGGAACTTAACATTCCTACTGTAACTTCCAGATGTGGAAAAGATTTCAGGCAACCAGACAGGTAATATAGAGGGTTCATACAGCGATAGTACAGTCCATTTTGTCTCTGAAGACTGAAAAGATGCATAACAATACTGTTTGATATCGCTGGGCCTTGTGATTCACATTAACCCTTAACATGCTAACAATTGAAAGTGAAATATGCATGCGTTTAATTGCCACAGTCTTTTAAGGAGGATGTCATGCATGTTAATATTTCTTTAAGAAAGGTGTCACTACTTTGTAGGATCTGTGTTATGTGGTTTCTCCTTTTTCACATGGCAAATACAGCAAATAGTTGATGGATGTTGGTAATGCATCTACAGTGTCTGTGCTGCATGTGAGCAATCCTGATGAACATCACAAATATCATTGCTGTTTATAAAAGAACCTGATGGTAAGCCTGCAAAATTTGCATGTCTTTAAATACCTAGGAATGTTGCTATAACCTGCATTTTTTTATTTCATTGCATAGAGACAAGAATGTTAAAATTACACTTTTATCCTGTTTGTCAGTATGCTATAGAGTGGATACTTAATGCTGGACAGCTAAATAAACACTGTCAAATTGTATACTTATGTTTGTGGTAGACTATACACTACCACGTCAACAATTAAGAATCCAAACACAAAACAGAATGTCATTTCATCACAGGTACACGCAGAAACCAGTATCTCTGTAACTTGAGGCAAAACTATAGACTGACATTTTAATTTATGAATGTCTAAATTTGAACCAGTCTAAGAACTTCCAATAACTAAATGTTATGTATGAACTTTACAGTCAAGATTGGCACCCATGCAACATCTTCAGCTCCCATATCACTCATACACAGGTTTGTAGGTTTAGCTGAAAGCTTATGTGGTAATGGCTTTCAAGAAACTTGATTGTCAAAATTAGATTTTCTGTTTCCTTTTTGTATCTGTCTGTCTTTTAGTCTGTTTACATCTGTAAATATACTCATGGGTGTGTGTATGTCTGTATGAGTGTATTAGCAAATACTGACTTGCAGAAGTATTGATACTCAGTCTACATCTGCAAGACAAAATTCACTTCTGTGAAAAAAAAAAAAATAGCTGTAACTCAACCACTCATAAAAGGAAAACAAAGACTTCTTTTGCAATCGATGAACTAAAAAAAAAAAAAACAAACATAAAAAAAACCTTGACAGTAACACCACACCAGTTATGGTTGGGGCTGGGATAGGGGCAAGGATAGGGTTAGCAGACATGATCAAGGATGGGTGGGGGGGGGGGTGCTTTCATTTATTTAGTTCACTGGATAAGTGAGCTTCACTGACCATTTTTAGCCATGACCTGGGCTCAGAGAGCAGATGATGCCAGTAGAAAGTACATACAATTAAAGTTTGGAGAGTTAATGTTGTAATAGTATTGTAAGCAGTTACCTTGAACGTGTACAGAGCAGGAGTCTATACAGACTCCACAGAACAAAAAACATGAAGTGAATAAATGCATTTGAAATTCAAGTAGTCAAATGCATTAAAACAAAATTAAAAAAAAATTGTAAAATGTTTTTTGCAGTGGAGCAAGCCTCTCCCCTGTGCCTCACTATCCTCTCCAAACCCTCTGCTAATTCTAAATACCAACTCTGAGATTGCACTACAGTGGGGAAAGGGCAAATTCCCAATCCCCACTGTACTGAAATTTCTCATGGGATAACTGGCAATTTTCAATATTTTCATGTTTGATTACTTTTGCTGGTCTTCTGTGTGTTCAAAGAAGTGAACATTTGAACAGCTGCATAACACCCACAGAACAGACATTAACACTTGAAAACATATAAATAATACATCTTTATTTCCATATTTGCAGCAGTATGTACAGATATTGCTTTACATTTGGGGCTTGCAGGGTATATAACGTAACATACATGTACAGCTGTGTATCAATGGCAGATAATTTGAATGTTAACCTATATCCCAAAAAGAAGTACAAATAGCTTCCTTCTGAAGGTAGTCTTTTAGAGATGCTGTATACACAGTCAATGTTTGTTGATTTTTTTCATCATTTTGAATGTTATTCCAGGTAGCAGGGCCTAATGTGGAGAAGGCCCTCTCCCCTTTGGCACTTTTAAAGGTGGGCATACTAGACCTTTATCATTAGTATTTGTTATGGTGTAGCTTTTTTCTCTAATTTATAATTTTCTCTTCATAGAGGGCAGTAGCCAAGTATAAGGATTTAAAAAGAAGAGTACTGACTCGAAAGGAGACTCTGAGAGTTGGGGGAGCCAGTTTGTCTCTTTTAGCACTTCACAAAGATGATTTTTAGGCTCAGCTAAGAATGCAGATCTACAGATCTTATTTTCAAGTTTCAGTAGATGAGTATGACAGGTAAAGTGAAAGCATATTAAGGGTAAACAGTATTCAAGCTCGGGGAAGAGAACATTTATGACTAAGGCAGTGCGAGCTGTAGGGGTGAGCAGGTGAGTGATTCTGTAACTGTTTCAGATGAGACAGTACCTTGGTTGTTATTTTGTCAGTAGGAAGTGAGAAAGTTAAGCAGGGGTGAAGAGTAAGACCAAGATATTTTTCTTTAGAAACTTGAGGGGTGATAGTTGAGTCTGTCAGTATAATAGGTTGCAGTTTGGCTAATTTGCATGGTGTTGCAAAGATCAAAACATTGTTTTTTTTTGGGAGGGGGTTGACAAGTAGTTTATTTGCTTTTCCAACAGATTTAGAGAAAAGATTGGTGAAGGTAATATTTTCAGTAGTGTGGTATTCTAGGTTAAAGCCATTATTAAAAGAGGAATTGTATGTAATAAAACAGAAAAAGAGGGGTTAAATTTAATCAATCCTATTGAGTATATCTTGTGTCATTAATTTGTTTTGGACTTCACAAAGAATAAAGTTTGGTAATGAAAGAGCAGCAATACAGATATTTAATATGAAATATGAAGAAGTATGACACATATAGACATAAAAGGGTGTATGGACAAAAGGAGGGTGAAACAGCAGAATACAAAATAAAATATTAGACTGGAAAATAAGTATGGAAGACATTGGTAAAGTACCACTCTGGTAACCAAGTGTTAAATAAAAATAAAATAAAGACTGAAGTTTTATGAAAGAATAATGGATTTTCTTACATAGATCCGTGGGTAGATTTGAGTAATAAAATTTGGGAATCCATTCAGAACAGAATGGAAAAGTTTAGAGTACATCAAGAAGGACAAGTTTTAATTTGGAGACTGATGCTTAAAAAAGATTACTGGTAGAAGAATTCATGGTGTATAAAGATAAAAATGAAAGGGTGTATATAAAATGTCTGATGACATGGAAGACCTTTTTAGAATGCCCTAGTGTGAAAAAAGTTAAAAGTTATAAGATGTTTTGACAAGAATAGAGGTGATTAAAAGCATTACAAATGTGGACATGAAAAAAAAAATTACAAATGGTCACTAGGATTTTGTCAGAAATGCCAAGATAAGATGGTATATATGTTTATCGTAGTAATATATAATATTTGGGATGTAAAAATAACAATGTTTTAGTAAAAAAGTGGATAGAAGTAGACATAAAAAGGATAAGATTTTGGCTGTGGCAAAAAGTGGTGGCTTGAAATTGTGGATTTAATGAATTATGATTTTGTTTTTGATAATTTTATTGTCTAACATTATTTTCAAATTTATTCATGATAATAAATTACATTTTGTTATGGGGAAATGGCACAAGTAAAAGAGCTGGGTGCTAATTTTAATTTAATGGTATTTGGTATGAATATGAGGTATTGTTAATAATGGGCTCCCTTCTCGACTTGAGGCTTAATTGAAGGGGCAAATGGCCAGCCTAGGTGGTGTGACCTGTCACACTGAATCATCTTGGTTTAGAGTTTTGCCATAACCTGCAGCCCTGGAGTTTATCAGTGGTGTACCCCTCCTTTATTCCAGTGGGCTCAAGCCAGCAGGCTTCTGTTCTGTTTATTACACTCAGAGTTTTTGTGGATATAATTTGCCCCACTGGTCCTGTTTTATATTTGAGTGACTGCTTCTTTCCACAATAACTGGTACTACTTTTGTAACATGTTTTCTTTTTAGGCTTTCAAAACTTTTTATTAGTCGAGTTTTAAGTTGAGATGTGGTCTCTGATAAGGTCCTGTTCCTTTGAGACAAAAGTGCTTACCTAATTCTTGTAAATTGGATGCTTAGCTTCCAGCAATAGAAGTCTCTTAAGGGATGAGTTCACAGTTGTCCTATCCTGTCTGTTCATATATACATGTGCATGCATCTGTATTCATCTGCTGTCTCTTTTTCTACTATACTTGTCTGCCCTTTTCTGATAGATACCCATTGTTTTGAGCCTTTGGAGGACAAAAAGGTCATTTTTTTCTTATTTTTCTTATTTTATTCCAATGCGCAGTGTCCTCCTTTGGAGAAATGGCCCAGCAAAACTGTGTGTAGTTTTTCCTTCTTTATGCAGTATTGTTTGCAGGGTCTCTGACCTCTTTCTTCAGAAGTCTATTAGTCTCTGTTACTGAAGGAAGACTGCAGTCATATAGCTGCTAAGTTATCCCTTTTTATTTATAATTTAGTTCTTTGTTAAAGGAGTAGTAGGGTTATCCATGGATATTCTTTCAGATGCACCCTGGCCAGAGATAAATGTTACCAGGAAGGTAGTGCATTAAAATGTTTTTCAGCAATTCAAAATAGAGGACAAATTATAGCAGAGAGAAAAATGCATTTCCCTCAAACATCCAGGTTAAGATGCATTGTATGGACTAAGTTTAAAGTTAAATGTGAAATACAGTATGCAGAATTTTCTCTTAAATTTTCATACTACCTGCAAATGAACACACACCATGGCTGTGAAACAATGTGTGTCTGTAATTGGTTAATATAATTTGAAAATATATATTGCAAACAAGACCGATAACAGAGTAAGATTATGTTAAATAGTGAGAGACTGTAGATAAATTGAGATTAGTTACTTGTTAATATTGGGGGGTAATCCAGTCTAGGTAAGACTTGTGTATAGATATTGCAGACGCACAGATGCTTAAATAAAAATAAACATAATTGTTGTATCCATTATTCTGGAAGCAGTGGCACTCAGATATTTCTGAGGTGTTCCTTTAACTTTGCAATAAAAATCTTGTAGTTGAATTAATTACTTGTATTTGTAGGAAGCAAAATCTAGCTAAAACAACTTTTTTTCCCTTTTTTTCTACAGAACCTGAAAGGTTATGATGCCAAATCGGATATCTATAGTGTGGGAATAACTGCCTGTGAATTAGCTAATGGCCACGTTCCATTTAAGGATATGCCTGCTACCCAGGTACATTTTCTGTTTTCTGCTTACTACGTTTACTTTTGGTTTTGTATCAGCATCAAACATTTAAGTTTAGTTGGTTTAATTTTTTTTTTGATTCCATCTTCTTCCCACCTTGATGTCACAGGTTTCCATGGTTGTATCCTTCCCTTAGCTGAAATTATGGGTGGAATGTTAGTTTGTACTATAGCTGCTACCATAGGTACTTCATAACCTGTAAAGCATTACAAATGCTGTGTGTGCCAAACTTGACCATACCTGAGCAAAATGCATACAGCCATCTACTAAAAGTGCGAGTGAGCACGATCTACATAAGACTACATGTACAGAATAATTAATTTAAAGCTTTTTATATGTAGTGTGTTATAAAAATTGATGTTCTATATTAGTAATAAAGTGACTAACTCTATTGTTGTTTTGCACATGAGTTGCCTGCAACTGCATGAGTCAGTTTTGTTTAAAGTGGAGTACTAGGCAGGTCAGTAGAGAAGGTCCCGTCTGTCTATGAAAAGTGCCTTGCATGTTTCCTACCAAGTATCCATCAACACAGTAGTGTTACTAGGATGAGTAGGTGGGCATTTTTAATAGCATGCCACCTCAGAGATTACATATATTTCAGCAGTGGTCATCATAAGTCATCATATGCCAACATTTTAAATGGAAATAATTTATTAGTATTAGATTAGAACCCCAAATGTTTGGATGTGTATAATTGTCACTGTGTTACTTTTAAATATGGTAAGCTGGAAACTGAATTATTTCCCCTCACACTGTAGGGGTTAAAAACATTTTCATCCCTGAATTTTGATAGCAATAGAGAAGCCATGAGGTTTGGATTACTTTTAGGGTAGTTGTTTTTATTTAGATGAAGAAAAATACATAAGTAAATTAAAAAGTCTGTCAGATGAAATTGGCTGTTTTAATTAACATTTTTTTTCTAAAGACAAATGGTTAGCAGAACAGCAAATCATCATATAAAATTGAACAAAGTGTCCCCTTTCCTAATGTACACTGGAGTCCTGTTTCATTTTTAAAATTAGTTTTTTTTTTGTATATCCCAGGCATTGTTTTGCTGTACTTGTGCTGTTCATTTTAAGCTGTGTTGCTTTCATTCACAAAACTTTAAGTTTAAGTTAAGTTGGTACTGTGTTTTGATTTTGTTTTCTAGATGCTTCTGGAGAAGTTGAATGGTACTGTTCCATGTCTGCTTGACACAAGTACAATCCCACCAGAAGAATTAACAATGAAAACATCACGATCTGGAGCAGACTCTGGAATTGGTGAAAGCACGGCAGCCAGTTGTATGCGAACAACTGATGGAGAGATGAGCCATCATCCATATAACCGAACATTTTCACCCCATTTCCATAACTTTGTAGAGCTGTGTCTACAACGTGATCCAGAAAACAGGTACATCATCAGAAGAACAAATATTTCTGGCTTCATAATGCCAGAAAAGTTACTTTACATTTAGCAACAGATGTTAACTACACAAGTCCCCAGTCTGTCTGTAGAAGTCAACTGCTGTCCAACAGTCATTTTTCTCCTTATTTTTAAAGGTATTTCCACTGCTTTATTGGTTTTCATCTACACCATTTCCAGTGGCAGTATGTTCCAGGCATTACATGTTTTCATTTCAGTAGTATTTTCTTACATAACTTGTATAACAGCAGGACTAAAGTTTAAACCATAATTGTTCTCCGCTCATATGCACAGACACTAAAGTGCAATTTATCTGCTAATTCTAATATCACAGTATCTTGAAAATTCCCTTTCTTCCAAAGTAAAGTAATTGTGAAGTTACAGACATATGGTAGTCGGCTGTCCCTCGTCGGCCCGAATTCAGGGCCAGCGCGTGACGGCGTCATTTCTTTTTCTTTTTGGTCGCGGTCCGATTGCAGAGCAGCGTTGCCGCTGCCGTTCTGTCTGAAATTTTCGAGTTGAGAGTTCAGGACCGAATCCAAGTTTGGCTAGTACCCCGTGGGAATATTTTTTTTTTTCTTGCCTCAGTGTATTACGGATGTAAACAGATACGCATAGGGATTATCATTTCTTTGGCATTCCTTGTTTGGGGCCTGAGCAGCGCGGGGTGTCGTGCTTGCTTGCTAGGGTTTAATATACGCACTATTAAGCGAAGGTTAGATTGTGCTAGGCTGGTTGAAGGGGCTTCAGGTTTCTGTACTCCCCTCCCTTCCCTCTGTGCCTAGAAGCACATGCTTAAAATGGCAGAAGTGATTCTCTGCCTCCTCGCCCTGTTTAACCGGATAGGTAGAATGGCCTGCTAGGGGGGGTGGGGTATCCTTCTCTTGATTTCTTCTAGGGGGGGTAGATCTCTAGGTAGTAGGGGCAGAGCTCAGAGTTCCTCCAGACTGCCTGGCAGGGGGGTTGAGACGTTGGCACTCTTCAGAAAAAATTGATTTTTTTTACCCAGGACACAAATGGGATATTGGATATCATACACAAAGGTTATTTTTTTTTTTCCATACCTTTCAAAGGCATGCCAGACCAGACACCTTCCCAAAGCAAAGACTAGAGCTCACAAACAGATTTCTTACTACTTTCAGATAGGAGCTATACAACCGGTTCAAAGAAAAGGGAAACGTGGAGACCAATTTTGGATTTATCTATCAAGTTCAAAATGGCGTTACAACTTTTACTTTACCTGGGCTGGGCAAAAGACACTGGACTGGATCTCAAGGAGGCTTAGAGGCTTCTTATTATTATCAGGCCCAGAGCCCAGTTGCAGAGTATCTGGGTTTTGACTTTTCATTATCAGTTCTCTGCATTCTGCTTTGCCCTTTGGCTTATCTATTTACAGTATGTGATGGCAGTGTTAAGATGCCTGTATTCTGTAGAGAATAAATAAAGTCCAGTCTAGTACCTCTCTCAGACACATTTCTTTCTGTGTGTGAGACTGAATACAGCATCCCAGATGGCCTTTTGACCCGGACAACAAAAGAATCTTTCTTATTTCTGCAAGGACAGTCCTTCAACCTTGGGGGTTCATGCATCTTGTATTCTGGTACTTTCCCAATGCCAAACTGCATATGAGGAAGCTACAATGGTATCTCAAATGTATGGGACACACACTGCCAAGATATGGACACCTGTCATTCAGATAATACCTTGCATTCAAAAGGAATTTAGGGCAATTCAAAACAGACAACACTGTCATGTGGTACACATACAACAAAGGGGGACAGGGGGACACATTCTTACCCTAGACAGGCAATGATTTTGTGGGAGACTGCTCTCAGTTTGAGCTAAAATCTTCAGCAAGGTTTCTGCCAGAGGAGCAGAACTCCTTTAGCAGATGTGTTGAGCAGACAAATCATGGATCCCGAAATTGGATCCTCAGAAATTTGAAATTGTTATGGGGGACTCAGACACTCCAGACATAGATCTCCCCTTCCCCACTACAGTTGCCAAGTTTTTGCACAAAAGGTTTCATCCCACAGCTTGGAAAGTGGATGCTCTCTCATTCAATTGGCACAGCTACTGGTACCCCATTACAGAAGTCTGCACGGGAGGAGCTGGCATGGCTTTGCTCTCGATTCACACCTGCTGTCTCAGGAGAACAGTCATTTTTCACTCAACGTCAAACTCACTGCATCTGACAGCCCTGGCATATTCTGTTTTAAACCCTGAGGAGATTTTTAATTTGGTACAGCAGGGACTTTGATGTTTCTAAACCTAATTTGTTGTTTGTCTTTCAATACCTTACTGAGTTATTGGACAAAGGTTTGTCCTTCTTCATGCTGCATCAATTTCTGCTCATGATGACTGACACCCCCATTTTTTTCATTCTTTTTTTTAAGCAATTTTTAGAGGGGCAAAGATGGGTTGGAGAAACTCACTTCACAACCTTTGAGCCCGCCCTGCACCGACTCGAAAAGCGAAATTATAAACGGAAGATCATTTTTTTTTTTTTTTTTACCCTCATGGAGAAGGAGAAGGTGAATTACACAGGCCCCCTTATGGTTGAGCCTTTCTTAATTTTCCACAAGGACAGGGTGTCTTTGGCCTGTGGTTTTCTAGTGTGGCTTTAAACCAAACTATTCATTGCCTACTTTTTTTTGCAAAACCCCAAAAAATAAAGGAGAAGATTTTGCACACTTTGGATTTTGAAAGGAGTTCAGTTGCTCGAGCAGTCTCAGGTTTTGTTGCTTTGGGTTCTCAGGGCTTTCTAAACAAAAAACAAAATGTATTGCTTTTTGTTTTTTTTTTTTTTTGCTTTTTGTTTGTCCCGCCATCATGGTAAGGAGATTCCAGGGATACTAGGCCTCATTCCACTAGGGCTACTGCTACAGCTTTTTTTTTTGGGGGGTGGCTACTAAAGACATTTTGGAGGCAGCTACTTGGAGTTCAGCATTACCACTCTCTACTTCCACTCTTCTCTAGGCTGGTTCTAGGCTGCATTTTTTGCCACTGCATTTTTACAGGGCATTTAGCTCTTAATTTGCTAGTTAGTTTGTCTCCCTCCTACCCTGCTGGGATTCTACATACCCTGGACTGATGCAAGCAATGTGATGAAAGAGATAGTAGTTTTTTTTGTACCTACCATAAATGTAGATGTTCGAGATCCACATTGCTGGTACCATATGTAAGGACTGCAGCAATGTGGATCTTCGAACATCTACATTTATGGTAGGTACAAAACTGTACTTTTATATTAGCAAGGGTATGGGAGTGCAGGCAGGAATGAATACCCCTGCAAAAACATAAGAAAAAAATGCTTTTTCATCTTAAAACAAGTTTTGATTATTACTATTTTTTATATATTGCACCCAGGTGTTTGCATTTTAGAATGTCAAGCATGTATTGGTCATAGATACTTTGTAAAAACTCGCTCCATTGTAAGTTTGTCTTAACTTCCCAGTTTCAAGGATCAGTATTAAATTTCTACTTTTCAGTCTGTCCCATTTATTACCTCCACAGCTTAACTAAATATCCAATGTACTTATGATCATTTTTAGGGGAAAATCATTCAGCTTAACAAACCACCAGCAGCAAATGTTTCTTTGCTGAGAACTTACTCCAACTCAGTACTCAACATTGCACCATCAGTGGCATCCAGCCATTCAACAAAATGCATTAAATGGCCTGGCCTGTATTGGGAGACTTCCAAGATGTTGGTACACTGAGTAGCAGGTTCATTAGGGTGCTCCCTCTGTGGCAATCTGACAGATTGTTAAAAGCCAGAAAATGTTGGCGACTGGATAAAATTCTGTTAATGGCTAGTAATTAAATTGTCTGATTGTCAGTAAGAAAGAAATCTTATGAAAATAAGATCAGAGTCAGTAGCTCAGCAGATAGTTTACTAGCTTTTACACTGGGAGATCGCAGGGTAGTGAGTCCTGTTCCCACACTAGGCAATTTTCCAGTATGAACATTGCATAACATTATCTTTGGATCTGAAGCTTTTGAGTGCTCTGGTTCAGTTCTCTTCGGATCCAGATGACTCTCTGAGCCAAAGCTTTCCTGTTGGGTCCAAGGTGTTGGAATAGACTCTGAAGTTGTCAGATCTATCTCTACACCTTGAAGCCTTGGCACTGGCTAGCTCAGCTTTAGCTACCTCCTCTGGGAGATTGCTTTCAGGGGGAAGACAGCAGTCCAGAAGCTTGCCTGGTCAGCGCTGGGGGTCTTCTCTCTCTCCAGGACAGCCGTCCTTTGAGGTTGTGAAGAGGGTGTTCTCTGCTCCAACAGGGTGAACGGATCTAACCCCCTTGGATCCTAAACCTTTTACCCTGATGTCTCTGCCCTTAGAGCCTCATCATTCTTTACTACAGAGACAGCCAGTCCAAGATCTGCAGGCTTCCTAGCGGGGTAGTGCACCTTTTTCCAATACCTCCCTGGAACACCCCACTGAGGAAGCCCCAGGAAGAAGTGCAAGAGGAATCACTTAGACTCACCACAAGAGTCAGTTACGGAGGATACAGACTTCGATGAAGGTGAAGGGTCCCCACGATCACCTCCAGAAGATGCATCATTTGGAGACATCCTTGAGATCCTAAAACAGAGAGGTGGCTGGATGCCCACAACCCTTCATCTGAGGAGTCAGTATTCCTGGAGGCTTTCGGTACTGGCTCCTCTACCTCCTGGGTTACTATGTCCACTGATGAGCTTACTGATTTGGTCTCTCAGCAGGAATGGAAGGAACCTGACACAGCTGAACCCATACCCAGAAGACTGGACAAGATTCTGGCACCACCTTCGGGGAAGGAGTTTTGGGCTAAAGGGTGTGCCCATTGATGCCATGGTCATGGCACCGGCCACCAAAAAGGAACTTGAACAGAGTTCCACTGTTCATCCCCTAACAAGGAGTCTAGGGCAATGGACTGGTTTGGGTAGTGTATCTGTGCTTCACCGAACTTCACACTAAGGTTGCTGAATTATTTGTCACATTTTACTAGGTTGCAGAGGGATTTGATCAAGGAACTTTCAAATACCCTCTCAGGATCCATTTCTGCAGAGGTCCAATCATCTGTGATTTCTCAGTTGGCTACTCTACAATCTGTTTCAAATTCATCTAAGAGGCTTATTTCGCATGCAGCCAAAGGCATCTCACGGGCAGCGGGTTCAGGCATTTCCACCAGGAGACATGCCTGGATGTACTTGTGATTTCGTGGAGCCCTTCAAGCCTTTGTCAGGCTCCTTTTGACTGCATGTCTTTGTTTGGCCCCAAAGTGAAGGACACATTATCCAGGTGTGAGAAAGATGGAAAGGCCCTCTCTGCAGTGGGTGTAAGTTTTTCAACCCCTCAAAGATCATTTTCTAGAAATCATCGAGGTGGTTGGAAGATATGGCCAGGAAGACCCAGGGTCCCTATCCCCCATGGGATCTCAGTTTGGTACTGCAGTTGCCAATACATTCCCACTTTGAACCAGCAGCTAAATGTGAGCTTAAGTGTCTTACTTGGAAAACTGTTCTTCTAGTAGCCATTACCTGTGCTAGATGAATTTCAGAGATCCAAGCCTTGTCTTCAAAACCTCCATACTTGATCTTTCTGAAGGATAAAGTGATGCTACGAACAAATGCCTCCTTTCTTCCCCATGTGGTGTCAGAATGTAATACATCAATACATTAATTTGCCAATATTCTTTCCTAATTTTGCAAACAAAGGCGAATACATGTTACATTTATTGGATGTTCACAGACAATTACGTTTTTACCTGCATAGAACAAAAGAAATCAGAAAAACAGACCAGTTGTCTGTTTCATTTGCAGAATTGAAAATGGGTAAGCCAGTTGCAAAAGTAACTTTAGCCAGATGGCTAACTGATTGATTGTATTTCATTTATCTATAACAAACTGGGTATTACCCTACCAAACCTGGTACAAGCTCATTCAACTAGGTTCATGGCAACTTCTTCATTCTTTCTATCCAGAGTGTCCCTGGACAACATATGTGCAGCAGGAACTTGGGCTACTCCCTATACCTTTATTACTTATAAGAAACTGGATCTGGTCTCCAAAGGTAGAGCATCATTTTGTTCAACTGTGCTTAGGAATATCCGTCCTTAGAGTCCACCCGGGATTGTAGGGAGCTGGGGACTCTATCCCATCAGTTGAGACTAGAATGAAAATTGACATCATCAGATTAAGAAGTTATGTGCTCACCATAACATTCCATCTGTGTTGTCCATTTTCATTGTTCCTTAGCTTCCCACCCACCAACCCCATGCCTTCTGTTCACAAACTTCTGGACAAATGTGCTGTTAGAGTGGCATTATTGTCCTTTATATTGAGCTCCAGATATAGTTTTTTTCCTTTATTGAGCTCATGCAATCTTACGTTTCCTATATTTATCCCTGTAAAAAAATTATTTTTCTGGTAGATCAGCAAACAAGATCTGAGGTAGCTTAGAGTATGTGCATTTTGTGTAAGGGAGAAGCTCAAGAGCTTTTTGTTTTCCACGAGCTTTAGTAACAGCTGAGTCGGATACGAGGATCAGATCCGAACCCTATCAGTTCAGGAAGAATGAAAATGGGCAACACAGATCAGATAACAGATTAAACGTTATGTTGAGTACATAACTTTTTCTTCTCAGTTACCCTGAAGTGCTTGGTGAGTCTTTCTTTGAAATAATTGTCATCTTCCACACATATTCCTTCTGCAGCAGCAGCAGTAGTCAGACTTATCATATCGCACTACCTAAAGAACTTGCACAGCAGTTGGCAAGAAGTACACAAGCAACAAATAAAGTTAAATCTATGTAAGGCAATATGCAAATAACTTAATTTGTTAAGTCTAGTTTGCATTGTTTTGTAGTGTTGAATCTGCTGGAAGGATATCCCCACCCCCCACTCATTCACCCACACTCATAGGCCTTTTTACTGCTGAAGGTGAAGCTACATTAACACTTCAGCATATATTTCACTCTTATCAGTGTAACATATTCCTGGAAAGACATTGAAAAGCCCATAAATAAAAAAATGATATCCTGTGACTCGAGACAAGTATTTAGAGTTCAGACAACTTGTCTTTTGTATCCATGAACATCCTACCTCACTGATTGTTTATGGTGGTAAACCATCATGGGGGTTCTTCGTGCTCCATTCACTCTGCCCTTCCCCCATATCCCATCCTCCCCCAGCACCTCTACTATTATCCTAAGCAAACCACTTCCCCTCATTCCTATGATCCAGTTACATACAACCCAACCTTGTCCACACCCACATTTCATGCACAACTTTATTTATTTATTCATTTATTTTACATTTGTTGACTGGGATTGTCTGACTGAGCTGAAGAGCCCTTTTTCAGCAGAGGCCTGGGGAGAAAAGCTCCAACATATTAAACAATTTTCATTATAAATTAGCATTAAACTGCAGTGTTACAGGATTATTGCAAGGCATTAATTAGCAATACAATGTTATACAGTGTCAATAATCAGGGCTATAGCAAAACTATTTTAAGATGTATAAAAAACCTACCGTACTCACCACTGTCTCTCACTAGCAGAACTGGGCTGGCTAGAGCTCCCCCACCTCCTTCAATGGTACCAATTCACACTCACCCACAAACTAATAAACCAACCACTAAAAGTCCCATCCCTCCAGAATCTACTCCAACCCTACATAACCACGAGACCACTAAGATCCAGCCACAAAAACCTCCTACAGAGGTCACAAGAGCCATTAACTCTGCTGGAGAAGCATTATTCTCCTGCACTATAGCCAAACTCTGGAACTCCCTCCCATCCTCAATTACCTCTGTAACGTCTCGCACCCAGTTTAAATCCTTACTAAAATCACACTTCAAAACTTGCCAGATATGCCCTTGCAACCCTCCCTCTAATACCATCCACTCCCCCCACCCACTACCTCTCTCAGCCCCCTATCAACAACCTACTCTTAGCAAGCTTGGCTACTTATGTTCTGAGGCTACCTACCACATAATACTAACTTCTTGTAGCAACAACTGCTAATGGCTATTATGTACCTCAAAAACAGATTGGATCAATTGTTCACTGATGAATCTCAACTACATTTGTAACCATGTTTAGTATATGTCACCATATTTTAAAATTGTACTATGTTCTACAGCTGTTTTACATCTGTTTTCTTCTTGTCTTGTGTCCTTAACTGGACTAATGTCTATATTTAAATGCTATGTTTTTTAGCTGTATAATGCAAATAATACTTAATGTGGAGCTTTTCTCCCTGGGCCTCCGCTGAAAATGGACCTGTGTCCAATCGGACTCTCCCAGTCAACAAATATAAATAAATAAATAAAATAAAAGAAATATGTCATTAAGATGAATATAGTTTTTGGGGGTAAGTGGTTACAAAAACTCAGTTTTATCATAATGTAGTTGCATGAAGGCAAGACAGTTACAATAGAATGTTTCTCTGAGGCAATTTGCTTAATATATTTTAGAAGACAGTCGAAAGAGTAGTCAAGGAAGATTAGAGAGAGCTAGTGAGAAGAGTGAGTTAAGGGCAGAATGTAGATTAAGGTATGAGAAGTAGGGGATGTTTAAGGACGGAGAGTGCAGTTGCAGAACCAGTGACTTTTAAAGTGCTCTTTGGTGGCTATCTTAAATTGTTTAGGATGTGTAAGGGTCCTGATTTCTAGTGGGAGCCTATTTCAAGCAATATTGGGGTGATCGTGTTCTTGTTGCATCCAACTTTAGACTTGGGTTTGTAGATTTGTAGTAGGTCTCGGAGAGGTCTGTAGGGAGAATAATGGGAGATGAGAGGGAATAATGCTGGGCAGTAGGAAGGCTGGTATAGGATAGAATGATCTGGAGCTGAGAGAGAAGAAGCTGGTGGGGTAATTCAAGCCAGTTTAGGTGTTTTAGAGAGAGACGGTGATGGGATTTGTAGGTTTGTTGGGCAGCAAATCTAGCAACCTTGTAGGTAGATTCGAGTTTGGTCAGGAGTGCTAAGTTAAGATTTGTAAGAATTTGAGAATTGTACATTAGATTGGGTAGAAGGTAGGTGAGAGAGAGAATAATCCTGGCTTCAGAGGTAAGGAATTTCTTGTTATGGTAAAGGAGCCCTAGTTTTGAATGAGTCTTTTTGATACAGTTATTAACATGCAAGTCAAATTTAAACCGATTGTCGATGGTTACGCATAAGAGCTTAGTGCTGGATTCTACCTGAATGGGAGTGTTATTAAGGGACTGTATGGAGAAGGAGGGTTTAATATTGTTCAACTTTTTAGGTAGGACGAGTAACAGCTTTGTTTTTTTAAGGTTAAGGATGAGCTGGTTGTTGGAGAACTATGTTTCAACTAAGTTAAAAGATGCCTGAGTAGCTGAGAAGAGCTTAGAGGGAGAGTTGGCTGTGGTGATGACTGTAGAGATATCTGCGTATTGCACTAATGATGACTGAGAACAGGAGGTGTAGAACTGATTAGTAAAGATATTAAAAAGTAAAGGCCCCAGGACAGACCCTTGAGGTACACCCATTTTTACAGAGAGAGGAGGGGAGAGTGCAAAGTGCCATCTCACTGATTGAGATCTGTCATTGAGGTAACTGGAGAACCATGCAACAGTATCAGAGGAGAAGCTGAGGTTATGCAGTTTGTGCAGCAGAAGAGAGCGTGAGACAGTGTCGAAAGCTTTTGAGGGGTCCAAGAATAGGCAAGAAATAAGTTTATGGTCATCCATGGCTATAGAGACAGTGTTGAGGAAGGATAATAGAGCTGTAGTGGTGTTATGTTTGGGTCTGAAGCTGTGTTGAGTGGGTGTAAGCAGATTTTCCTGTATTAGATACTGCATAACTTGTTTATGAATACATTTTTCTAGTACTTTAAAGATAGGGGAGAGGATAGCGATAGGTCTAAAGTTGGAGATATCAGAGGAGTTACCTCCTTTGTGTATAGGTAGAGTGTAGCATTATTTTCAGATGGAAGGGACTTTAGATTCCGAGATAGAGCGATTGATTAGGGTAGATACAGGGAGAGCAAGAGAGTCGAGTCAGCTGCTAGTAGAAGAAAAGTGGAAGGAATATTGTCAGCTGATGCTGACCATGGTTTTAATTTAGAGAGTAGAGTTTTGATGTAGCTAGTAGGTACAGGTTTGAGGGAGAAGGTATTTGAGGAGATAGGATTAGGTTCAGAAACGTTGGAGATGTTAGTAGTAGAGTTTGGGTTAGGGTTCAGTAGCTTAGATATTGAATCGATAAAATAGGTATTGAAGATAGTGGCAGTTTCTTCAGATGTCTTGTCTGGGCATGGTTTGGGGGAGCTAAGATTACTGGGATGTAATACTTGGTTAATAGAGTTACAGAATTTTTTAGGATTAGATTTTAGGGATGTGGGAGGTTTGTTATAGAATTCCTTTATATCTTTGTGTTTTTTTGTCAGATTTCTGGGTTCTTTATATTTTTGCAAGTCTGCAGGGAGCTTAGTTTGTGACCATTTTTTCCATAATTTGTCTCTAGTTATCATAAGGGTACGAGTAGCTTTTGAAAGCCATGGAGATGTGGTGGACTTAATTCGGACTTTGTGATGTGGAGCAAGTGAGTCTAAGATGCTAAGGAAGGTGGAGTTGAAAGCTAGGACTGCTTCTTCTAGTGGGAGTTGGGTAAGGAATTTCCAGTTTACTTTAGAGAGGAGGGCATTAAAGGTTTCTGGATGGAAGTTAGAGAGTTTGTGACAAGTGATAAATCTCAGAGGTTTTGAGAAGTGGAGAGTGAACCTAAGCACCTTTGTAGGGGAGTGATCACTCAGGGTTATGATATTTTGAAGGATTAGATACAAGTACCCAGTCAATAAGAGTACTAGATGTGTGAGAGTTGTTTGTATGAGTAGGTTGGGAGATTAGCTGAGTAAAGCCATATAAATTAATGAGTATTAGAGTTTGGATTACTGAGAGTTAACCAGTTAATGTTGACATCCACAAGGAGGATAGTTTCATTGGGGATGTGTTTAGAAAAGTATGAAAGAATATTATCAAGCAGAGGATGTTGTCTCCTGGAGGAATATAGATGGCTGCTACTGTGGTCATTGATTTTCAGGTTAGCTGTAAGTAGTTCAGCAGGAGAAAATGATTGGATAGGTTTCATAATACTTATAATGGTGAGGTGGTTGGAGTAGAGGATGGCTACGCCACCCCCTTTTTTGTTTTGGTGATCTATGCAGAGTTTATCATAACCAGGGGGAGAATGTCTTTATCAGAGGTTTGAGGTTTTAGCCAAGTCTCTGTTAGGGTGATGACATCAGGGGTGTGGAAGGCTATCCAGGCATGGATTTCACTAACTTTGTTTAGAATACTACGGGCATTCATGGAGTAAAAGGAAATATGTTTGTTTGGAGAGGATGAGTTTATTAAGTAGGGAGAGGTAGTGTTATGCATGGTGGGGTGATGGATGGGCCCAGGATTTGGATGTATGCCTCCTGATAAAAGCAGGGCTACATGAAGTTGGTAAAGTTTGAATTTAAATGAGTTGTAAGTCAAGTACTTAGTCTTGGTTTTAGATGCTAGAGAGTGAGGGGGAGGAAGTTTGATTTTAGGCAGATGGATCTTCATGGTAAAGCTAGGAGGAGGAGATTGTAACACAGTACTGCAGAGATGAGAAACAGTTAGTACGGGGATTAGTGGGATCTCTATGGACAGGTGGTAATAGAGTAGTACAAGATGTAAGAATGAGAAGAAGTAATTGAGACAAGAGGAAAATAGAGAGGGTTGCTATAGCCATGGCCTAAGGTGGGGAAGTAAGATTGGGATGGAGTGAGGAGTGGGTAAGGGACTAGGAAAAATAAGTTGTTGGACTTGTTAGAGAGTTGAAGTAAAATTTAAGTGAAACAACCTGTAGGGGAGTAGGAGATATGTAGGAAGAAGGAGGATTTGCAACAGACTAAACTATGAAGTGATAAGTAAAGGGAGGGTAAGGTGTTTAGAATGTTTTAGCAGATGGGAAGGGGTGGAGTTAGGGGTGGAATAGATTAGTTGGTTAGGTATAAGAGAAATTATATGGGTGTGGGTGGGAATGGGGGTTGGAGGAGAGCGAAGTGAGCATGAGCGTAGCGAGGGTGAACGGAGTGGGATGAGCCAGGAAATGGCAGTCACCACAAGAGCGGGATGGGCCAGGAAATGGTCACCACAAGAAACAATCATATTTAGCCAAAGTTATCTGCTCTCCCTTACATCCATTCCCTTGAACTCACATGTCCACTACTATACTTTTTTTGCATCTTACTCTACTCTACCATCACAATACAATCACCACCTCAAACTATCTTAAATTAACTCCAGGCTTACCACCTTCTCTTCTACTATACACACAAACTAGCACTGCATCATAATTTTACTACTGACCAATCACATCAACCCCACCCATCCTTATCACAAACTGCAAGGTAAAACACCTAACCACATTATCAAAGCTCACTCTGAAGTCAAAACATTCCAACCTTACCTTCAGCTGCACACATATCACATGATAACAATCTTTATTTACACCTGTACTACATTCAAAAACATTAATTCCACTTTTACTATTTTTAAACCTACTATCACAGTCGATATGCTCCTCCTAACTTGCCTAACCTCTTTACTCTTAATTCTCAACCTCACTACAGCTATATCTTTGCATGCCCCCACACACCAGTACACATCAATAACCTCCTCTAACCCTCTCCCCAATAAACAACACAGCTTCTCACATATCACCTCCCAGCTTTTCTCCTATACCTTCCCATTCTATTCAAGCCACAAACTGTCCTCTTCACCTCCTATGAAACCACACTTGACACTAGTACTCTTACATAGGAATAAAAAACACTTCCCATGGTATGCATTCCTCATTACCTATCTACTCAAATAAGGAGACATACATCCTAACCCTGGCCTATCCTCTAATCCTAACCACAAGAGTAACCCCAAAGACGTAAACATACTTACACTTAACCTTAGAAGTATATGTAATAAAATAGCCCCACTGCATGCCTGGATTGATCAAAATAAACCTGACATATTAGCCCTTACTGAAATATGGCTACATCCCAATGTAAAAGACTCAGAAATATAATACCTCCAAACTTTGCAATAATCAGAAGAGATAGATCTAAAAAAGGGGGAGGGATAGCACTGCTATATCCCTCTACACTCAATATCACATCCTATACCTGTAATATACCCATCTTTTCCAGTGCTGAGGTACTAATCTCCTTCTTGAACCTAAATATGTCAAAAGGAATTTGCATAATAGTAATATATATCCCACCAGGTAACAATATACCAGTGTTGGAAAATATTTTATCCTGGACATTCCAGACAATAAACCTTGAAACAATAATCTTGGGAGATGTAAATATAGATTGGCAAACCATAGCGTCCGACTCCCCCACAAATAGTATAAATCTGTATGTTGTTTCTCAGCGTATCAATACTTCAACAAGATACAGCAAAGATCTTGCCTGCCAGTCCACATTAGACTGGATTCTAGTATCCCGCCCTGCTAATTACCCCTATTCTGGTACACTGCCTAACTCCATGAGCAATCATCTGCCAGCTTACTCCCTTAGAACAAATTCCCAACAACTAAGAGTACACACTATAAAATCAGTTAGGAACTCAATTTTTGTCAGCATAAATTCAACAATCTCCTACAGGAAATAGACTGGACACCCCTTAAACAACTACCCCTTAATGATGCTGTACTGTACTTTAATAACACCTTCCTTCACATACTTAATACATTAGCTCCCATTTGTATGAAAAGAATCAAAAAGAACTCAGCACCATGGCTCTCTAAGGAATGTAAACACCTGATGAAGCAAAGGGACCTAGCCTGGTCAACCTGGAAACAAAACAGAAATGAACAAAATCATGTTAATTTCAAAACATTACGTAAAAAAGTGACAAAGCTAATCAACAGAGATAAGAAGTTATATTATTCCCAGCTTCAGTTCCAGCATAAAATCAACCCCAGTAAATTTTGGCACTCCATATCTTCTCTACTTAACCATGGAAGAAATGGAGAGCACACCCTATTACCTGATACCCCTCCATCACAAATAGCTGCAAACTTTAACAAGCACTTCATAAAATCAGTTTCAGACCTACTAACACCCCTAATGCTGGACCTCCCCCCCCACCCACCCTTCAACCTATTCATAAACCAACCCCAGGCCATCAACTACTTCTAACCCTGTCATTGCTAACCCCCATACTCAACAAAATGTCATACAAATCCCATTCTCATTTCAGCCCATACCCACTGACACCATTAAGAAACTGCTACAAAAACTAAAACCCTGCTCTACCTCAGCTGATAATCTCCCCCCATACTACCTCAAACTGGCTGCTAACTCCGTCGCCTACCCAATCAGTATCCTTATAAATAAGTCTTTATCTGAATAAGAAGTACCTACCATATGGAAGCACATCACCCCCATCCACAAAGGAGGCAACTCTTTTGATCCATCCAATTCCTGTCCTATGTCCTTCTTGTCACCCATATCCAAAATTCTCGGGAGAGAGGTATCCATCAGCAGCTAATGCAATATCTATTGCAAAACAATCATTTAACCAAAACCAGCTCCGACCTAGCCACAGCACAGCTACAGCCCTATTATCTTTTACAGACACCATGAACAAGGCCTGAGATGCAGGATGCTATACAGCCTCAGTATTTCTTGATCTCTCCAAGGTCTTTGACACTGTCTCACCCATTACTTTTGAACACATTGTCTCACTTAGGCTTCTCACATAACACAGTAAAATGGTTTCAGAGCTAACTCAAGGATCGTAAACAAGCAGTGAAATGGTTCAACAAACTCTCACCCTTTCTCCACAACCCTACTGGAGTCCCCCAAGGCTCCATCCTAGGACCCCTACTCTTCAACATTTTCACAAACAACCTTCGCACTGCCTTTCACCCTGGGACCCTCATTCAGTATGCTGATGATTCCACCATAATCTGCACTGTTCAATCACTACCAGAACTACTCTCAAAAACTCAACAGTCCTTTACAGCAGTTGAATTCTGTCTAAGAAATGCCCAACTACTTCTTAATCCAAATAAGACAAAACTAGTACACTTTCATGTCCAAAACATCTCCCTTTTCACTGATCATTTCAACATCCTTGCATCTGACAACACTGCCATAGAAATAGTGCAGGAAACCAAACATCTGAAGTTGCTAATCTTCTTCCTGTTCATCACTAATGCTTTCGGTTCCGAACTGAGTCGGCCTAATAACAAACTCTCGTACACCAAAAATTCTCGAGCTAAGCTGCTACCCACAATGCCCTTCTCCCATTTACCTCAGATCTCGTTTGCAGCTCAGCCATATATTCTCCTAAAAGCTATTCTATATTATCTCAACCAGCTCTACCCACGGGTATCCTCTTCTTACCATTGTTGGTAAACGCCCTTCTTTACCCTTGTGGTATTCTTAATACCATTGTTGGTATTTTTCTTTTTTTTCCTTCCTTTCTTTATCCTTTTTTTTTTTTGGATTATTGAATCGATATACTTAGTATGTCTTAAAAAAAGGGACTTTGGGGTTTAAGCATTGCACTTCCTGCAGTGGTAAACTCCCCAATAGCGACCTGCATGATGATTGTGTATATTGCCTGGGGGGTTTCCCACTTATCTGTGAAACCTCCCTGTCAGATTTGTGTGAGTTGCAGTCAGCGGATACCGAATGAAAGGAAAAATAAACTTATTTTGAAAGGCCTGCTTTCTTCACCCTTTTCTGAGTCTCTTTCTGCATCGGCGGTCTCAACCCCTCTATCAAAGGACATAAAAAGTCCTCATTCTGACCCCTCTTCACTGGTTGGTGATAAGGGCAAGCCTCATAAGCATAAGGCCCACAAGTCTTCCACGGAGCACAAGATCACCTCCTCTGCTCTGACCACCTCGGTTCTGAATTCTGCTCCAGTGGTCTCTGCAGATATCTCAATGACTTCCACATCGGCGCTGCCCTCGGCACCGACTGCTATGGTTCCAAGTGTTATTCCGGTTCCAGCCTTATTGCCTATTACCTTGGCACCGATGTTGCCCATCTCCATTCCGAGATCAGCACCGACCACTTCTTCAGAGTCAATAATGACTTCCACTCCAGCTGTTCCCTCGGCTCTGAGCTCGTTCTTGGCACCAATAGTCCCCCTTTTGCCTGTTTCAAAACTGGAATCCTTGGTGCCGACTTTTCATACACCACGGACCCAGTACTCCCCATCTATGGATCCGTTTTCAGGACAAGCCTTTAGCCCCTTTTTGGACCAACCTGACTTCCCCTCAGGAGTGTCGGTAAGGTTCACCAGGAGTCTATCTGAATTGAATGTGGTGCGCCTGTTTGATCAGCTGCTGACAGCCAGAGGGATTACAAATTTTCCTAAAAACCCATCCCACTCCGGGTTTTGGGTCCATTGCCCCCCTCGACTCCCACGTATTCTCCTCCCTTGGACCCTTCGGTTCCAAGGCCCATAGCTCCGACATTTTTGGGGGGAATCCTCTCCTTGGCGCCGACAGTGACCTTCTCTGAGGCTCCAAGGCCCGTTTGGATTTCAGTTCCTTTGGAACTACCCCTTCCTCAATCTCGTGCTTTGGGCCTGGCTCCGGGTACAATTCTAGTTGTTCCATCGGTTCCGTCTTCGGATCCGGGGGTGACACCTGCCCCGGTTTTGCTTGAGGTTCCGTCCCTCAGAGCGGGTTGCACGGAGCAGGGTGTGATCCCAGTTCCGAGCTTGTCTTCCTCAGTTCCGGGCTCCCATTCCTCTTCGGGCGGGCCTGCCTTCCGGGTGATGGAGAGAGTGCTTGCTTCGGGAAGCGCTCCTCCTACATCAGACCTTCCCCTTCCTCCTCCTGTGCTGCAGCTATCACAGGCCACCTCCCCAGGACACTGAGAGCGCAAACCTCAGGAAGCCCCTGTGCAGGGTAACCTGCTTTTTGAGTCTTCTTCAGACACTCCCACTGAAGAACCACCTCGAAATGGATGTTTAAGAGGAAACACATGGACTCCCCGGAGGAGTCCCTCACTGGGGATTTGGACTACGATGATGGGAAAGGGTCCCCACGGTCACCCCCTAACGATCTCTCCTTTGGAGACATCCTGGAAATTTTGAAGCAGAGGGGTGACTGGAAGCCCTCCAACCCTTCCTCGGAGGAATCCGTATTCCTGCAGGCCTTCTGCTCTCGTCCCTCTACTTTTTGAGTGACCCCCCTGCCGATGAGTCAGTCCATCTCATCATGCAGCAGGCGTGGAAGAACCCTGATACCATTGAGGCCATTCCCCGGAGACCAGACAAGATACTTTCACCTCCAGAGGAACAGCCCCATTGGTCTAGAGGCTTACCAGTAGACGGTATGGTGGTGGCGGCTGCCACAAAAAAGGATCTTGCGGAGTAAAGTCCTACTGTCCATCCACCCAACAGAGATTCCCGGGCAGTGGACAGATTAGGGAAGCGAGTTTTTGCTTCAGTGCCCTCTGCTGTCAGGTCTGTGAATTATTTGGCACATTTTATGAGGCTCCAAAGAGCTCTCATCTCTGAACTCTCTGGAACCCACGCAGGTCAAGTTTCTGACAGGGCACGCAATAAAGTTGCTTCTCAGCTTGCTACCCTAGAGTCCATCTCCAACTTGTCCATGAGGTTGCTGTCCCATGCAACTGAAGGGGTGGCTAGAGCTGCGGGTCCATGTGTAGTTATGAGATGCTACTCCTGGATGCGCATTTGTGACCTTGCGGACTCCTTCAAGTCATCCTTCTTGAATGCCCGTATCGAACCGTCCGCTTTGTTTGGTTCTAAAGTGAAGGACACATTAGCCAGGTGCGAGCAGGAAGGAAAAACCTTGTCTGCCGTTGTCCTACACTTTTCCAAACCTTAGCGCTCTTTCAGGGGAGTCCTGATTTCGGAGACCCCCTCTGCCCCTAAAGGAGCGTCTCCCATTACTGGAACCTTCCCTGTCTCTGGGGGAATCCTCACCACATGCACTACAGAAAGGGCCTTGATTTTTTGTGCCATATCTTTTCCACTCCTCTGGTTCCTGGAGAAATTTGGCATTAGGTGATAGCTTCCAACTGTTTTCTTATTGCAACACATATCCCGGGAAGCTCCAACGTGATTGTGGACAGGCTGAGCAGATGCATCCTCCGTCCGCACGAGTGGTTTCTCAACCCGAACCTGACGGCAGAAATCTTCAGCCATTGGGGCCAGCCTTGCTGCAATCTTTTTGCTTCCCCTTCAGACAAAAAATGCAGCAGCTACTTTGCCCTCTTTCCCCCCAGACGGGGAATCGCCGAGAGACGCTTTGACTCACACTTGGCCCGCGAGTCTCTTCTATGCTTATCCTCCGATACCTTTGATACCCCTATTTCTAAATAAAGCAATCCGGTTGAGATGCAAGGTAATCTTCATTGCCCCTTTCTGGCCTCGACAAGTGTGGTTTCTCTTCCTCCGACCTCACCTATTACAACCTCCTTGGATCCTGGGCACTCATCAGGACCTGATGTCTCACCCACAAGGGCTGACTCCCCCAAATCTGTCCACTCTCAAGTTGACAGCTTGGTTTCTCCACTTCCGTTAGTCGCCAGGCAGAAAACCCTCTCCTCACCTGTTCGCGATATTATTCTGGCCTCCCATAAACCTTCCACTAGAAAACTCTACAGAGACAAGTGGAAAAGATTCGTTATCTGGTCT